>NC_065528.1:29488578-29529201 GCF_006386435.1 Epinephelus moara | reverse complement strand
CTCAATACTGAACCAATTTTAGAACGAGTGGTACCCATGAATCATACGCACACATACACATGGGGAAATAGAGCCCAGGTTGAAAAATACCGAAGTTATCCTTTAAGGTGGATTTTGCTTTATCACCTTATTTGTAATCCCTGACTTGAAGAGTTGCACTCTTATTTGGAGGTTAATATGTTCACCATCTTAGTCACTGTTGTGATTGAACCTGCTAAAAGAATGTTTTTGGTGAATGGTGAACTGTACGTATAGGTTTGCAACTACAAACATGAGAGTCATGAACAACACTGAAGCACTGTGTTTTATGGCACCCCAGGATTTACAGTACCCTTAACCAAACCTTTTTCTTCCTTCAAGGAGAAGTGGTTATACTCTCCGATGTATTCCAATGGCTTTTTGACTGATAGGTGGGTATACTTAAAACACGCAGAAAAAGAGGTGGGTATACCCCGAATACCTGCGTATACCTTCCAGTACACCACTGCACACACACATATATATCAAGACAAAGTGTTAAGAGGCTAAATCAGGGTGCTATTTCTTGAAGTACTGCAATACACCTATGACAAGCATTTATGTGCACAATTATGTTGCAGTTTGTTTCAAAGGTTACGTAACCAGTGTTCCTACAGTGGCATGTTTATGTATATCAGTCAACTATAACTGTAAACCGAAGCCTTTTCATCTTTAGTAATTAACTGCAGCTGTAAACTAAGAAAAAAATAATTTAACACAAAGTCTACTGCCAACAACTTTTAAGATGGAATGTTTTCTTGCATTGGACCTAATGCATAAGGCGGCGTACAAATGCTGTGTCTTTAACCGCCCGGAAAACACAACGTTGGGCGCTGGGTGCTATTCTAGTGCCTTTTCTGTTCCAGCTTTCAAGAGCGTGGCCGCAGGTTGCGTCTGAGGTTACTAAGCAACCTTAACAAGCAACGCATCATAACCTGTTTACCTGAAATCCTGAGTGCAGAGCTGATTTGTTTATAAGTGTGTAGGCCTATCGTCTGTGGGACAGTTGTAAAGCTCTGGGTAGCCCTGCACTAACATGATCAACTTTTCTGTATTTGTCAAACTGAATATTTACGGAAGAAGCTGTGTCAGCTGTGATTGGTTGTTCCTTGTCACATGACATGCGATGCGCTTTGCTGCATTCCTAAAGTTGAACGCTGTGTATCCCAGGGAGCAAAAAGGCAGCGTTTGACATTTGAGCGGACCTGCTGCACTTCTACATTAAAAACAATAAATTTGAGGGTATAAAAAATGCAGCATGTGTACGGCCCCTACGTTGACATCATGAATTAGTCAACACACCTTCAGTGTCAATATGACAACCTTGACTGTTCCATTTGTTTTTATTGGCTCCCTTGCATGATCAATGCTTTTGGGTGCCAGAGCGCAGTCTGACACAAACTAGACCATTCGTAAATTCAGAGTGCTGTTGAAATCTATCGTTCAGTTATTCAGAACACAAAACAACCTTTAGTGATGATTGGATCATCACTAAAGGTGCACTTGAATTTTCACCAGGTCATGTTGACTGCAAATATTCCCTTTCGTCACTTGAATATAGGCCTATAAAATAGTTTGTGCAAGAAAATAGCTTGTATACATAAGTCATGATTTCTAAAAGTCTAAAAATAAATGCAGACTCTAACAAACTCTTTCATCTGAAAACTTTTCCCTGACCCCGTGGCAGATGGCCCTGAACCTCACTTTGAGAATCCCGTTGCTTTGAAGCGCTCTGCAGCTGTGTTTCATACGAAAAATAAAGTTTATTATTTAATATTATCATTCAAAAGGCATAAAAACATTAGAGGACACATCCAAAGACACACAGTGTTCAACAACGGGATCACACCCCCTCCTTTCCCATCCTCCTTCCCTGCAGTACCCACCTCTGCCTCCTCCCTCCATCATCTCCCCAGGAGGCTACAGAGGCCCTGTACATCCCCGATAAGACCTTCTCAGAGGGACAAAGGAGGAGGTGGTGGAGGGGGGGAGTGGGGTAGGATGGGTGTTGGTGGTGGTGGAGGAGGGTGGAGGAGGAGGAGGGGGGGCTTCAGGGTCACCTCAATGGCACGCTCCTGATAGCGCTATCAGCTTATGCTAATCACCAGCTAAGTGTTTCAGGACGAGAGGGAGCGGCGGGGCGCTATCCTAAAACATGCGCCTCCTACTTAACCTGCGCCATATCGCGATGAGCCCCGGCTCATTCAAACAGCCGCCGGTCTTTATTTAAAGAGTGACGACAGTGACGAGACACCGAGAGAGACGGAGAGAGAGGGGGTCCAAATTGATTAATCGTGTCACAAATTGATGTTAAGCGCCATCGCAGATACAGCTCCCGCTTTTTTTTTTTGACCAACTTGGCTTTTTGAGGGTATTGTTCTGCCAATAATGGCGAGGATGGGAGGGGTGTCGGAGCCGCTTTGGATGTCTGACTGGATGGCGTGAATACAGAGCGGGCGTGTAATGTAATGTAAGGCGCCATTGTTAGCCGGGCTTACTGTACATGACAGGTGAAAGATAAAGAAGTGTGCAGGCCAAGCTCCCCTCCACCTATATTTCAAGATGAAAAAGTTGGCTGATAAACGCACCTCAGGAACAGAAGATTTAGATAAAAGTCCCAGTGAAAGTAGAATGGGAGACTTCAGTGTCTAAGTGAAACATTTACCTGTCGCCCGAAGAGAAGGATGAGACCTTTTGCTCAATCACCTCAGAGCATTCATCTTGAATCTTTCCGTCAAAGTTACTCCACTTCTCCACGGCCTTTATGTCTTTTTATAACTCTGATTTATGTTCATCTAACCCTCACTCTTCCTCTGCTTTTAGTAAAACTTTATTCCTCTCTAACTTCATAACTTTATCTGCCAGGTGCACAGGTTTGGGTTCAGAAGTGGAGGAATGGGGCAGAGGTGGAAGAAGTATTCAGATGTCTGACTTAATTAGCAAAGGTAGCGATACGAAAGTGTAAAAATCTGTGACAAGTAAGAGTCCAAAATGTTTCTTAAAGGGACAGTTCACCACCTAAATCAAAAATACACATTTTCCTCTTACCTGTGGTGTTTTGTATCAGTCTAGATAGTTTTGGTGTCAGTTGCAGAGTGTTGGAGATATCGCCCGTAGAGATGTCTGCCTTCTCTCCAGTTGCAGAGTGTTGGAGATATCGCCCGTAGAGATGTCTGCCTTCTCTCCAATATAATGGAACTAGATGGCACTCAGCTTGTGGTGCTCAAAGCATTTGAAAAACTCAACATCAATGTCTCTTTCCAGAAATCAAAACCTGGTTACTCAAGATAATCCACAGACCATGTTGTGAGCAGTTTCATGTAGGAACTATTTTCTTTCTACTGAGCTGTAGAAACTGTGTCACCGCCCAGAAGGAAGGGTGCATCTACTGCTAGCTCACCTAGCAGCACTGAGCTAGCTAACGTTACAGCTCAGCTGAGGAGGACGCCATTAATGAGGTTAATTAATTACATCTAACGTCACAAGCAAGAGCCCCTTGTCCATAACTATTGTTACGTATACACTCAGCATCCACTCTACTACAGCCTTTGAAAACACTGCCGACCCGTTGTAGTTTGAAAGCTTAAGGGTTGTATTTAAGTCTGTACGAGAGGAAATGGAGACTTTTGCAAATGATGACACCCTGGTTCCCCTCCCACATGATGGCTAGAACTACATACTATGCGATTTCGTCCTTTTTGGTGGATAATGAACTCCTTTCCCATTGCCACAATCTAGTCTCACTCCAAAGTCATTGAAAACAGATGCTTGGTCAATGACTTCGCTGTCAGACACTGACAAAAGAAGACATCCTTTGACGTCGGCATGATATGCGGCCGGTTGTTGTTATTGTTTAAAGCCAAACCCTGCTCTTTTTTCCTAAACCCAACCAAGTGTGTTTGTTGTTGAAGGAAAAAAAGGTCAATTTGACATGTTTCTGATGTAGTGCATGGAAGTGTATTTTGGAAGAAGACAATGCATGTAACAGGCAGAACTTGACACAGTGTTCCAGAACGTCAACAACCAACACACCCAGGGTACCTTGGACGTCATATCTCAATGTGGAAAGTCCATGACCAAACGTTGATATGTGAGAGATCGGAGGAAGAAAGTGTTGATTGACATGGCTTCCTCTGGTGATGGTTAAAGCCCTGTGAGGCAAATTGTGATTTGTGATATTGGGCTTTATAAATAAAATTGAAATTGAAATTAATGCTCTCAGTAGTTGCAGCAACTTCCAATCTGTTCTCCGCTGCCTCGACCATCTCACGCAGTGTTCACACCTTTAAGTGTTGCTCAAGTGCTCATCAGCGTAGCTAAGTTGTCACAGTCATGCTACAAAGCACTTCGCTTGAATGTCATCTACAGTTTGAATTTGGTTAAAAAATATCTACATTTCAGATCACACGTCGCCGCCCCATTACACTCCGGTGTGCACCGTAATGCACATAAAGCTAGCATAGTGCCAGCTACATGTAACTGAGCTAAATACCAAAGTACCACAGGTTGATACAAAAACATGCGGTTGATGACGCCTCACTGCGTCATTGGAGTGCTGAAAAAATTTGAGGCTAGTTCTGCTTTGATTTCTAGCGTGCAACACCCGTCCGCGGAGACAAGTGTCAGGTGTCAGTTTGTAGCTTCATGTCACCAGCTTACACTGAAAATGACTTGTAACTTGCTGCTGTGTCGCTCGTACACAGCATTTTACACAAATGTTATTGTGTTTTAACAAAATTGATCTCAGTATACAAGCGTTTGAGGCCAGTTCAACTTTGATTTTTAGTGCATATCACCTGTCCACGGAGACAAGTGTCAGGTGTCAGTTTGTAGCTTCATGTCACTAGCTTCAATTGAAAATGACTTGTAGCCTGTTCTTGGGTTGCTCGTACACAGCATTTTACATGCAACATGTTACTGTGATATTTCTGAAATTGAAATTTTGTTTTTCTCCGTACACACAAGCATTTGAGGCCAGTTCAACTTTGATTTGTAGCATGTAACACCCCTCCACAGAGACAAATGTGAGGTGTCAGTTTGTAGCTACATCTCACCAGCTTGAGTGTGGACGCTATAGCCGTCCACCTGTGATCGGACCAGCCATGACACATGTTAATACCAGGTGTAAACAGGATCTATGTAGAGAGACTTTTGTAACTGAAGTTGTAAAAGTCTGGGGACAAAAGTAGGGTTTTGAAAAGTGAGGTGGACATGATTCCCCCCGTCCCCAGTGGAAATTACGCCCTTGTCATCTCCTGACAACCGGCTTCCCGGTAAACTCAGAAAATGAAGTTTGGTGCGGCGCCATATCTTCTCCTCCCTCTCCTGTCCATCTGTGCTTTCTCCTCCTTCCATCAGTCTTTACTCCTGTTTAGATAGAGGAGCTTTGGGGAACCCGGGGGACAGGAGGTGAGGTCCACAGATAGAGGGCCCCATTGTGGTCCAACGGGAAATGCATTGTAGCTGGATTTGTCCAGTTTTATGTAAAAGCAATACTCTTTTCACCTGAACTAATACAAGCTGTGGCGTAAGCCCCTTACTGCCATGTGCTGCATTTTTCCCCTAATCTCTCTGGATTCAGCAGCGTCCCCACATACCTCAGGGCACTCACTGATAAAGCCTTAACTCTATACTACTCTCCCTCTCTCCGTCTCCCTCTCTACGCTTACCCAGCCTCCTTTGCAGTCTCTCACCCGTCTGCTTTTTCCCGTCCTCCTGCCCCCTTCCTCCTCTTTTCTCTTTCCCAGGACACCGATGAAGCAGCCTAGCAAAAAATTAAAGTGATCAAGAGATTTAGAGGAATGAGGAGAAAATCACTTTGTGAATTCCATCTAGGAGAGGAGATGAGAAATGTTGAGGGGAAGAAGAAAAATGAGGAGTGCAAAGAGAGGGAGGCAGTGGGATTTCTGAACTTGGAGTAAATCAACTTCAGCATCATCTGCTATTATGGCGCTGCACACACCGTGTTCATCTACACGCAACTGATTGATTTCCAGGTCAGATGTCCCAAATCTGATTCCGACAGAATTAATCACCAAGTTTCTTCTTTGTTCCCCCTCTGTGCAGCTTAAATAAAAAAGATAAATACAAGGCAAAATCATTACCTTAACAAAAAAAATCTTTATCCAAGAAAACAGATGGTTTGTCATCATCTTCCAGATCCGCCCATGTGACCATTCAAAAAATGATTCATAGCTAAAACACTTGGTTACAGTTTGGGAAATCCTGTGGTGATGATTAAAAGAAACCAGTGTTGACCGTTGGTAGGAATCGGGATTCGAACCATACTTTCCTTTGTCAAATTCAGACACTCTTGAGACCTTTCTGACCTGCCAGCTCTACGGTTAAGGTCGGGCAGCTACTTTGTTATGGTGAAGGAAAAGATCACGGTTAAAGGAAAAACAACAAATTCAAACTGTGGTCTCCAGTGTCAAAGTGGGACTCTTTGATAATGGTGACCACAGCCTGGGAAAGATGGTGGTCATGCTTAAAAGGGACCTTTAAAGGTTAAAAGAAACCATAGTCGACAGTTGCTGAGAGACGCAGTGCAAACTGCAGTTTCTGGGGTCAGAGTGGGACACTTTGTACAATCAACCATCCGCCAATGCAACTTTGCTTCTGAGAGCACACACCCATAAATAATACCGACGAAAACCTTTTTAAAGGGTGTTTTAAACTTTGAACAAATGATTGATTATGTCGTTTTTCTGACAAAGACAAGCTGATGTTAAAGTTATGGGATAAAATTGAAGATTTGAGCTTGTCATGGCAGTAAGTGTGGATTCAGAAGTGAAGCCAAAAAAAAAGAACAAAAAAAGTAATTTCTCAAGATCTAGATCAGTTTATTTCAGTACAGTGTATTATCATATGAAATGATTTGAAGTCCCAGTGAACAGTCCAGTTGCAAGCAGAAAATGTTGGCATTGTCAGGCTGTTTTCATGCACTGCTTGTACATTTTCCTCGGAAAAGTAATGCACCAAAATTCGTACATATCCCACGAAATTATGAACCAGTAATTTGTGAAAAAGCCATGTATTTTGGCAGGGTGCAATCACGTGACAAATGTGCTGATGGGAATAAAGAAGGAAGTGATTGAGAGCGGTCCAGTTAGGATGCAGGTCGAGGTGGTGGATGGGTTACAAAGCACAGGACTTTTACACAGGAAAGTGGTGCTGAAATCGAGTGAACTTAGTGGACCTAACATCCATAACTTTACGTTAAGTACTTAACACATGTTATACAAACTGTTGTATGAAAATATGTTGGCATTGTACGTTTCTGCAAACCATGAATACATTGAATTTGTACATTTCATACGCAGCGTATCAAAGTTTCTAAAATGACGTACTGTAGCATATGAGCTGATTTTGTCATCAGGAGGTTGGGCGAGATGGTGGCCGGTGTGACACCTAGATGCCTGTCTGTGACCAACAAACACTGGTTGCTTTTTGATGACCATTTGCAGTGTTTCCATTGGTGTTTGTAGCACTGAACTTGGGTGTTTTTAGCGGCACATTGCAGTGTTTTTCAGCAGCATTTGAGCCATCAAACTTTGGCATTTTTCGCCAACACATCGCTGCATTTTCTGGGAGCTTGAACCACCGAACCTCAGTGTTTTTCACCGACCCGTCCCTGCTTTTCCAGCGGCTTTTGTGCCACCCAGTGTGGGTGTTTTAAGCCAGGACATGATCTTTTCCTAACCACAACCAGGTGGTATTTGTGCCTAAACCTAACCAAACCTTCACCACAGTGTTGCTGAGAAACATAAAGTTCAAATGTATCTGCTGCAGAATATCGTGCAAATGTAAAGTACCTGTGGTGTGCAGAAACTTGCAGGTCCAACATTTTCTGTGGCGATTAGGTTGCAGGTGAAACCAAAAGTCAGTGTAGTTACATGACTTTACATACTTCACATAACTACACAAAATATGTAAGTTTACGTCACTTAATCCCATATATACGGACCCTACGATTTTTCCGAAACTTTACCAAGTTTTTTTTTCTACTCCCAAACCGAACTAAAAGTTTTTCTTGCAACCCTTTTACAGCGTTACCACATTAACGTGTTTGAAACGGTGACAGTTCTTAGTAGACTTTGCATTGGCATTGTTTTTGTGTTGCCACCAGTATGTTCATCA
This sequence comes from Epinephelus moara, assembly GCF_006386435.1. Taxonomy (NCBI): domain Eukaryota; kingdom Metazoa; phylum Chordata; class Actinopteri; order Perciformes; family Serranidae; genus Epinephelus; species Epinephelus moara. The sequence continues at coordinate 29,521,044 of NC_065528.1, read as the reverse complement.
AAGGTTGTTTCCGTTTCACATATTTCCACAAGAACAGGGTGATAACTGTTTACATTTAAATAAACATTTAGCTACATTTTGTCAGGCCTGCACACGCCCCAGTTGTTAGATCAGCAGCACGAGGGAGAGATGAATGAATCAGACCTCAGCCACGTTGTTTTGGGAATGAAAACAAAGGTTTTGTCTGCTGATATCCCAGCACGCATCTCTTCCTATCTGTCTCAATATTGCTCTGTTATCTACTACAACCCACAAACAGTGAAGGAAGTGCGCTTTTATATGACCGGGATAAACTTCTTTAAACGCCCCTGAGCGCAGGATGAGTCATCAGACACTTGAAACAATTTTACAGGAAGAGAAAAGACAGAGATTCTGGTGTAAAAATACAGATTTCTTTCACATATATTTGGCATATAACAAAAGATAAGTGATCAATGAACACAGGGACACAGGATTAACATTTGTAAATGTGTTTTTAATTTCACAGCATCTTTAAACTGAACCTTTAGTGCATTCTGTGGTGCATCCCTTATGAGACTAAAAGACACCTTGTTTACAGTGCAGCAATTTCCCTTGTGCAAAGAAACAGCCCACAGCTGTGTTGATCACACCAGACTTAAACTGAATGTAAATACACGAACAAAGGAGGAAAAATCATGATACATAAATTATGCAGAAGTTACTGATACAAAGCGTTCCTCCTACATTTCCATGCTCGCAAATTTAAGTCTATTTTAAAGCCACTCTCTGTAGGATACAGTGTATTTCAAATATATTTAACACATCCATTATCCATGTTTTTATTTGATTTAAATATTCCCTGCACGTGTACATATTCCTGCGACTCCATCGCCTGCAGCTTTTGTGTAACATCTGCTTTCTCCACCTGACCAACATCAGCTGATTGAGGAGAAGCTCAAGAGCTCAAGCTGTAAAAATAAAAAGGAGAGATGGCATTTTTATTACAAGCTTAATCCAGCATTTAAGCCACTCTAATATCTCCGAGACATATTCCGCCCGCTCTCTTCAGATCCCCTCCGATTTTAAAGTTGTGTTGAGGTGTCTCCATCAGGCATGTTTAGCTATGCACAGGTAGGAAGGCCTCTTTCTCCAATCAGCCATGATCTGTCAAAGCAATTTGAGTTCCCGCACAAGCTGTAGGTCCCTCTCTTAAGCAAGCAAAAGCACATCGCGCTGACAGGATCTTTATTCAAATGAAGATCCTGTCAAGAGAGATTAACTGTTCACGAGCCCACACAGGGATCTCCTTGCCAAAAACTACAGATATTATACCACTGACTAGTGCTTGAACATCACTTTATGTCCTCAGAGGTCTTCCTCCCTTCCCTGCTCTTCAGCATGACTTTTAAAAATGTTTCTTGTTTTTCTATCTCCTCCTAATCTACCTCAGGCTCGTCTTGCCACTGCATGTTTCTTGATCTGGAAGAGTCTTGTCAGGGACGGCTGGGATTGGACAGTTTAGCGCTGAAGGGACCGTACAAACTGTGAATTTCTCCTCTCTGAATTTAAGCATAAGAATGCAAAATCTTCCTTCTCCTTCACCTTGTCCTTGCTTTGGTCCCTTCTCTTCCTCCTCTCCGCGGCTCGGGTTTTATCTCGTCCTTGCGCTCGTCCTCTCCCCTCATCCTCCTCCTCGTAGTGAAAGACTCAAGTGTCCTTTGAAGCCATTTTTGTTCTCCATTTCTTCCTTTGCCGTTTCAGGTTGAACAGGAGGTGTAGGCACAAGACATGGCAGACATAGGCGGAAATATTCTAAGTATCTGTATATGGTTGAAGCCACTTCCTCACATCTAATGCCACCATATTGTGTATCTGCTTAATTGCAGTGTTTTTGGGGGTTTTGTTTTGTGACGCTGACCAGTTTATATCAAGTCTCCTGTGAAGGTGATCACTTCAGACATGTCACAGTCTACAAGGTCGTAATTCATATTTTTTCTGATTTCTCTTTTAGTGTTTTTGGGTAGTTTTGAGCTGATACTAATACTAAATATCAGAGTAATGCTTCTCTTCTTAAAGCTGCGGCACATCATTTGTCATATATATTAGTGTGAACAAACCATCATCTTTATCAAGTCAACTGGCGTCTGTGGTATCAGTCCGGTCGCCAGAAGAAACTGTTGGCATTGTATGTTTCTGCAAACCACTGATACGACCTTACGTTCGTACATTTCCTACGTATCATATCAACATTTCTATGGTGACACTGTTCTGATTATATGTCTATGAGCTGACCTTGTTGTTGAGAAATGGTGGGAGTTGGATGGCATGATACCTAGGCAACCAGGCTGGCTGATGATGTCACCTGCAACTCAGCTGGTCAAATCACCAGCGGCTGGTTTGAGTACATAAAGCACATCGCCTGTTTCAACAGCCAATCAGCTTGTTGTGGAGTCCGCTGGTCAAGTGTTCGCTTGCTGTGGCAGGTGTTGCGTCACTGCCGAGCCATTTCCATCTTCACTGTGTGCTTATGTCCTCCACACACAAACATTCTCATTGACTGATTAATTGGGGCTGCCTACTTATATTATTGTGGTGTGTTTATTATGAACACAGTCCATCTGATGCTCGTTTTGTTTCTGTTTTTCCCCGTTTCATCACTACTACAAATGCAGCTGTAGCCAGTATCTCACTATCACTACCCTCATTCATATTTTAAGAAGCTACAAATTATATTCAGCCACAAAATAAGCCTGAAAAGCTGCAAATCAGAACAGAAGTACAGAGAGTTGTTGCATAGTGATGATACACCATCTCACTAGTTGTATTAGTGTGAACCGGCAGGTAGTGCAAGTAGTTGCCTGTTTCAACTCATCTCGTCGTGAATCTTTGGTCTGAACTGGGCTTTAGAGACCGGCAAACAACAAAGTAATTGTTCTTTTTTTTTTTTTTAAAGATATGTTTTTGGGCCTTTTTAGCCGAACCTAGGCCGCTGCGGCAACAGCCTTGCACATGGGGTGCCTGCTCTACCACTGAGCCACCAATGCCCCAAACTAATTGTTCTTTAGTTTCATGTGACACCTAGATGATGGCCACTGAGAAGCAAGCAGCAGAAGATCAATATTCAAAACCAACAAACAACAAAAACAGGTATTTTTTAACGACACATTTGAACATTTCAAGCCGTGTTTGTTGCAACAAAACGTGATATTTCAAACCAAAATATGAGCTTCTCTTTACCCTAACCAAATGGTTTGTGTGCCTTAACCTAATCACGTTACCCACAGCGTTGTCACAACATAATATTAAAAACTGAAACGTAAAGTTAAACGTATCATATGATAACGTACAAATGTTACGTATTGGTGGTTTGCAGAAACGTATAATGCCAATATTTATTCTGGCAGTTGGGTGGGTGTTAAACAGTAACAGTGGCAGTTTTTAGTGCTGATATTCCTCCAACATTTGACAATATTTTTCATACATTTAGTCATAATCAGTTCTCTGTTCTCTTTGTTTTCTGGTGGCGTAATTGACTGATTGTCATCAGTGGCGTATGGTAGTTAGGACGGGCCCCAGTGGGGGTCTGCCCATTGGTCCGACATCCCATTGTTCCGACCATATTAAACCCATTGTTCCGAAGTCCCGTTGTTCTGAAATCATCATGATGCCTGTGGTTAAGGTCTGGTTAGGTTTAGGCACAAAAACCACTTGGTTAGGGTCAGGAAAAGATCATGGTGTGGGTTAAAATGAAAAAGAAACTGGCAAACACATAAGCCGTGAGCCTGCTCCGCCTCAAGCCTTTCCCAGCTGACCCAGAGCCGGTCGCGGCGCACCATCAAGGCAGAAATACGCGTGCCGAGAGCCGTTCAGCACCGCGGAGAGCTCCCCACACAACCCCAACCCCAGAGTTAATAACAGGAGGTTATGGTGTTTCATTCTCTTCTCTCTATGACACTTGTATCTCGACCAGTAGCCTACTTTTGTTGCATTGCTGATCCTCTATGGTACACAAATACGGTAATAATCACATATCGGAACAACGGGAAGTCGGACTAATGAGAGGTCGGAATAATGCTATGGCACCCCCCAGTGCGCGTTATTGTGATGGGTCCTAGTGCAAGAAGACATACATATTACCCAGCAATCATCAGTGTAAATCTGTATATGACAAAAATACCAAATAAGAAATTATTCTTTCAATTGAATATATTTTGATAGTATATTTGTGGTTTTATAGTTTATGTAAAGTAAACGTTTAATTTTATTGTAGCATAGAATAGATTGCTGTCTCTTAATGCCGTAAAGTTCAGAAAGTTGTAAAAGGTTCTCATCACAATTTCGCGCCCAAAAACAAACTGTGACAACAAACACAAACAAAGTATCATATCTCAGCATGTGAGACGTTAAAAGCAGCAAAGTTAGGCTATTTTTACTCAATAAATGACAAATGAGTATTTATTTATTTGATTTATTCATTTTGAACAGATAAAAATCACGAGAATAAAAACAAATTGAACGCTAAACATAAAGCAAACACTCAATTTACAGAAAACATTTTACATATTTACATGTCCAAAAAGGAGTAGGAAGTAGTATACATTTATATGGCCCTGCATCTTCTCCATAACTCTAACCCTCTCTATTTAACATATATTCACATAAAATATATAAAATAATAGGTACAGCTCCAATTATCCACCCAGTGTTAATCAGATATAGCTTAAACAATTTAGGAAATATCTCATGTTCATTCTACCAGCTTTTCTTCTTCCAGGCACCTCTTAAAAACTATTTGTTTGTACATCCTCGTGCACTGATTCGTATTTGGATTTCTTTATCCAAACCATTCAGCAAAGTCTACACACAAATTAGATGATGAGATGATTATCGGAATTGTTGTCAATTAACTTTCTGTCAGTCAACCAAATGAGTAACCGTTTCACTGCTAAAGACGATAAACATGTTGAATTAGAAGAAACTGAAAGTGTTTTGTTGCACTTGAAGAATGGCAGCTTCCTCCTGTTTTAATGCCTTAAAAATTTCCCTTGTTTTCTTGTCACAAATATGTTTACATTCAGTGTCTCTCGTCAACACACAAGTTTGTGAATACTAATTTACGCCTCTTCTTTTTAATAAAACACTTGCAAAGCAGGTATTTTTTAAACATTTTGAACCCTTACCTCCCTCTTCTTCCCCTCTCTTTGCTGGTACATCGCTACTGACTTGACACATTACCAACATTGTTCCACAGCCCTAGTAATCATCAGTTCCTCAAGGTGCTGTTAATTTAGCAGGTTTACAGATTTAGGAAACCAAATCGCCAACCTTTAAGTATTACAGTTGTCCAGAGGCTTTTCGCATTGGTGTTAAGGGGACAGTTTACCCCCTAAATCCAAAACACGTATCTTTCCTCTTACCCTGTAGTACCAATCTAGATTGTTTTGGTGTGAGTTGCCGAGCCTTAACTTTCATTCTTGTCCAGACGCATTCCCCTCTGATGCCGCTGGGCCTTAAACAATATCAGTGAGTGCATTTACATGGACAGTTTAATTCCCTTTTCATTCGGATTGAAAGTTCATTCATTTCCATTCGCCACAGCACGCTCTTCTATCTCCCTCCTTCGACCTTCTACCTCTCTTCTCCTCCTCAACAGACGAAGCATTAGCAGAACAAGGTTTTTGTTGTACTGCTGCTTCAAGAATAGAGTGTGCCAGTAAACCCGGAACTCCGTTAGCGCTTTTAGCACTTCCGGTTCTCTCGTCTAAAAGTCAATACGTTTTTTGAATGGGATTTTGGTAAAAATGCCTCAAATAAGGTCTGTGGTTAACAAAAGCTTAAGTGAGTTTCAGGTTTTGTTCTATGACATAAAACACGTCAGTAAATACCCTACTTGTGAATTTTGAAGCTTTTACGTGTCGTAAAAAAGGCGGTTGCTAACAAGTTGCTCAATACGACTACAAACCCTGTCGGGGACATTAAACGTCATCACCCCCGAACAGGCGAGAGTGCTGGCAGTCCGCCATTACAGCTTCTTATTTAGCTTAAACAGTCCGATTTCCCCATTATACAATGTTTTTAAAATAAAGCGGCCGAAATCAGTTGAAAGCTTAGTGGCGGTGACGTCAAGAGTCATGCGACCGTGGAGTAGTCATGTAGTCCGTTAAAGCCTAACGTTAGCTTTTTACTTCTGGCGATCGCATTTAAGCTTCAAATGCGGTATGAAAGGTGTTCATATGTGAAGATTATCTCGCTGAACAAAACCTGTAAGTATCATAAACTTGTGTTAGCCACAGAGCTTATTTTCTGACATAATCCAAAACGCAATGCAAAAATCACATTCACTTTCTCTTCCGGGAACCAGCGCGATACTAAACTTCCGAAAAAGGCACTAAGAACAGCATCGTCAAGCATCTTGTTATCTGGAGCGAGGACTACAGTGTTTTCTTCCGGTAAACGTACACACGTAACATCCACCCTGTCCCCTATCCGATCAGAAACCTTCCCTGCCCCAAACCTTGCACGGACCCGAATGAAGGCGATTAAAAGGCGATTAAACTGTTCTCCCATGTAAACCCTCATTCGGGATGAATATTTCCCATGTAAACTACCTGGAAAAACTTTAATTCCGAATGAGAAGCCATCATGTAACCGCACCCAGTGACTAGCCGTGCATCATACCAACGTGAAAAGTCGGCTTTTTTGGTGGTGTCTAACGTGGGGTATCACTGACCAAGCGTCGGGTTTCGACGACTTCGGCGCGAGACTGGGTTGTCAAATCAAAGTGGTTTAAGCTCATGCAACGGATCGGCAAAACTGGAAACTGGCCCAAATGTAAAAGTTGGCAGGTGTTGTTCGGTAGAGAGAAAATAGTTCCTACATGAAACTGCTCACAACAAGGTCTGTGGATTATCTTGAGTAACCAGGTCATGATTTCTGGAAAGAGACATTGATGATGAGTTTTTAAAATGTATTTTTGGGCGCTTTGAGCACCACAAGCTGAGTGCCATCTAGTTCCATTATATTAGAGAAAAGGCAGACATCTCTACCAACATTCAGCATCTCACACCAAAACTATCTAGGACTACAGGACAGAGGAACAATATGTATGTTTGATTTTGGGGTGAACTGTCCCTTTAATGCTCTTTGTGGTAATTAAATGCCTTAAAATTAAGTAGTGACAATTTCTTGGTGTTAAGGAGCAAAGTGTGTGTCTCGTGGGTGGGAAGCTACAGCGGTGGGTGGGCGGTGTGTGTGTGTGTAGGTGGGAAGCCGTGCATCCACATATCACTGCTCTCCATCAGAAAATTTCTATCAGCAGATAAAACAAGGAGGAACAACACCTCGGACAAGATACGCCTACGCTAATCTCCAACACTTATCAACGTTTCCCTGCTAATATCTCCTCCTCTAGTTTTACCCCCCCCCGCTCCCTCCCTCCTCTTCACCGAGTCCCCACCCACCCGACCCCTCCCCGAACACACACACACACACACACACACACACACACATGTCGCCTGACTCCTCTCCCACCATGCCATTGTGTGCGCCGGCCGCCCTGGCAATGTGCTGCCGTGTGATACTGAGAGAGGGCAATTCAGCTCCTCATAAAGACCAGGCTATAATCTCCTCCCAGCGACAGGTCCACCTACCCCACCCACGCACTCACGCACACCTCCACGTACACACACAACCTCGCCGTGTCCTCGCCACGCTACACCTACACACAGTGACAACTTAAAGCCGCACCCAGAATGACACGCACCATTATAAATAGTCTAATCTATATGGTAATAGTGTTGTATTCTACAAGCAGAGAATAGGGATAAGATAACATTGTGACTTCGGGGTTTGTACTGCCTTCTATGGTAATTGTTATCAAAGGTTATTTGGGATGACATCGGCGGCTCCTTGTGATTGGCTGGGCCCTGTTATTTACGATATGAATTATGATAACCATGATGTCTCTCTGCTCCTCTCCCTCGCCGCTGCCTCGCCGGCCGCCAGATACAATAAATTGCTATCGTTAATCACGGCGCTTTGTTCTGCCATGATTACCCCTCCACCGCAGTAAGAGTTTTATTTAAGGGAGAATATGGATTTGTCATCCTTCTGGCGGCAAAATGAAACTGACAATATTTTATGTCCTGACATTTAATTTGTAAAAGCGGACGCAGGCTGCATTTGCATTTTATGACACTCTCTCCTTCTTTCTCCCGCTCTCACTGATCTATCTCTCTTCCCTCCTCCTCGATGTCTTCCTCTCCTTTTATACATAGAGTGGAGGTGACATTTGTGGATCAGGTTGGGGCTGGAATGAGAGCAGAGGAAAGGAAAAAGGCGAGGCGATGAATGCTTTTGAATGTCGGCCAGAGTTTACGTGTTTTATTTGCATGCTGTTATTTTGCTCGAGCACATCGCCCGGCCAACAAAATGAACTAAAAATAGTTCAGTTGGCAAATCAGTGTTGTGGATTTACATAACACTGTGGTGCAAAAAAGACTCTCTTATCTCAGCGGTATCAATACAGTTTTCAAGATGAGAGGCTTGATTATCTGTTTAGTGATAGCTGGGTATTTATATGTAAGGCATGATGTTTCAGATCATGATCCCACTGTGAGGTGGGTTTAAAGGGAAATCTGTTGTGTGACACAAAGTAGTCAGAGGCAGCTGTTCTTCAACTGCAAACTACAGCTTTCAGAGGTGTATCTATTTGCTGATGGAGAAATAATCATCAACAGGTTCCTCATGCCACTGGACACATTACCGTAATTACTGTAAGGTGAAAGGCCTGCACTCCCCAAAAATATAGAAGACGTTCTTCAGATACAAAAAGGCATGAATTCCTGTTATACACCTGCACAAAAAACGACAGTGTAGTCGTAAAAGAGAACTTAAAAAACATTCCAGTTTTATTATTTCAGCACGGAGTAAGCCTGGAGGGGATCATGCGTTCAGTTGTATGTGTGTGTGTGCATCCTGAACTTGTCAAATACGGTTGCTTTATGGCGTAAGATACCGACACGCACACAGAGGAACCTTTTGCGTTGCTATAATACACACTGGGTGGCAGCAGTTATTGACGCAGCGGCCACCAACTGAGGTTTGTTGGCGCTATGTCAGTGGACGTCCATATAAGATACTGACACAACAAGGCACCTTCCAGGCAGCGGCAGTTGGTGACGCAGCAGCCACCAGCCAAAGCTGTCAGATACCAGCACTACCACAAAGTATGACTTTCTTGACCTTAAAATTTATGTTTTAAATTCATGAACAACATATTTAGATTTCATGTCGCAACTCCAACGGGAACAAAAGATAATATTGCTGTCCCCATTCACTGCCATTCATATTTTTTACGATCTAAGGTCCCATGAGCTCTACCGGAAGGGGCGTGACTTCGGCACTCTATGTCAGTGGACAGCTGCGTAAGATACTGAGACACAAAGGCCCCTTTGCGGCGTTATGAAAGGCACCAATGGGCAGCTGTTTGTAACACCGCTGGTAACAATATTATATTAGGAGCTTGAAAGTCCCTATAGGGCGGGCCAGCCCATTCTCATTCTGAAGTTGTCAAATACCGCTGCTTTGTCAGCGTTTTCGGGGTCAGCCACCAACACCGAAAGCCACCTTTCATGGCAGTATGATATGCCACTAGTTGGGAGGACAGCACCAGCTGTGGCAGTATGATACAAGCACAGACAGCGTTAAGGCTCATTTATGCTCCCTTTACGTACGAAAATGTATACGTCCATTTCAAACGATGTTACCGTCACTGCCCACATACTTCCATGCGCCCTTTACGTTGGCATGGATGTTAACCAATATATCCACCAGGAGGCAGCCCAGCGTCAAAAGTTTATGACAACAACAAACTCAAAAACAAACATGGCGACTGTGGAGGAGATATTGATAATGTACCTCTTGCATAAAAGACAAAAACAGAGGCAGCGTTGTAGGAGGCGGTGGTCGGTGAGGCCGTTAAATACATCGCGACTGGAGGACGGAGAATTCTTTTCTCTAGTACTGCCGATGAGAGAAATTGAATTGTTATTTCTTCTTCGTGTCTCACTAGAGCTACGTATCGGGTAGTGACAGCAACACTGCCCCCACGGTTCCCGGTGGTACTGCTCCGTTTGGCCCGTATCCGTAAGCTTTATGGAAACGTGCAGAAATACGGACGAAATGAACGCAGAGCACGGACAGACGGCTCCGTCCGTATCCGGATCCGTATTTAACGTTGAGCATAAATGGGCCTTTAGCTGATAACGCGGCCAGGCAGTATCAGCAGCAGCGGTATAATGCACCGCTGGACAGCATCAGTTGGATACACTGCCAATAATGATATGAGTATAAGGAGCAGGAAAGTGCCTGTTGGGTGGGTGGGAGGGGTGGTGGATGGGTCCAACAAACCCTGGACTTTCACCTGGGAGTGTGGTGTTTGCTTTCCGTATGAATGTTGAGCCATGCCATGATGTTTTTTCCTAAACCTAATCACGTGCTTTTGTTGCCAAATTCAATGGGGCACTTTTGTTGATGTCCCACAATGACAAGAGCAGACGCAATAGAGTACCGAGTGCATAAAATGTAGACTTGAAAAGTCCACCGGCAAAGCGGCAATATGTGACAACTGTGTTAGACGGGCATGAGGGGTGGAACAATGGTCCAACAAACCCCAAACTTTCACTAGGGGGCCCGTGCGACGTGTTTTTTTAAACCTAACCACGTGGTGTTTATGAGGTGTTAAACCAACACATCTTTATTATTAAACAGAGAAGAAAACATGCATCTAACAAGCGGAAACTGAAAATGTTCTGCAAAAACTGAAGTGTATTTTGAAATGACTCAATGCATTTAACAGGCATAAATTAACACGTTGATGCAGGAAGATACTTAGCACATAATATGTAGATGTAATCCACAGACAAAGCAGCGATATTTGATGAGTTAGGATGAGAACGCATTGGTCTGTCTGCTGCTAATCGCATAAACTAGTGGACCAATCAACCTAATAGTTTTTGAGGACATTTATGACTGTATGCTCAAGTACCTCTCAGGGTTGTAGTGATGTAGAAATACTGACAAACCTGTTTAATTGACTGTTTTATACCGTCACTGACTCCTGACTCCTCACTCCTCCTAACCAGCCGGTAGGGGCTGCAACATTCATAGAAATGTTTAATTGATTAATTCCATACCTGATATGTTATGATCTGTTAAAGTTAGGCATGATAAAAGAAGAAATCCTTGGTTTTGTCTTTCTTTTTTTTCCGCCATCTTGACTGTAAGGGAGGCGGGAGGGACAATTTCAATTGTTTGGGAGGGGAGAGGGAGGTAGAGAGGGGTTTCATTGGACATTATGTCTGAGGTTCGTCTCCATGTAGCCTGTCTACTCTGGTTACACATGATAATCTAACCTGCATATTGTCTCCCCTTCATTCAACTGCTGTCATGCATACACTCTGGACACACAGCCTGCCCTGCACTCCCTGTTCCCCAATAACGTGACCCCAAACACACTCTACTGAATGCGCTTTTCTTAGTTACATATTTGTTTATTACCTGATTGATTTGGTTGTATATACATATGGTTTTTAAATCACCTTATATACGATGATCCTTTTTGCACTTGAAGAGCCTCTTTTAGTATCTTCTTGTACATGTTGCAACCGGTCACTATGGATACGCTTGTGTGACATCACTTCTTGGTGCCTGAAGCAGAAGTGCAAACCTTTCCACATTGTTAATGACAAGATTTTATCAAATTAATCCATAAAAACTAATTGTACACATCTGTGAGCAATACAGCAGGTCAAAGGTGACAAATCAGAAAATCAGATTTTAATTTTCTGCCCTGATTTTCTCCTCCAAATATTCAACTGTGAGTTTGATACACTTAGAGTTTGTTTACAACCTGTTACAACCTGCCTGCTCATGAAATGACAGCCAAAATTTGAATTTCCCCTCGGGGATTAATAAAGTATATAAAAAATTAAATTAAAAATAAAAAAAAATAAATAAAAAAATTAAATTAAATTAAAAATTAAATTAAAATTAAATTAAAAAAGAAGCTATGTGAATTTCATTTATATAGCCCAAATCATAAAATTGTCTCAAGGCTGTACAATCTAACAACAAACTGTATGACACCATCTGTCCTTGGACCCTTGATGAGGCAAAGTTAAAATGCGAAAACAGAAAAATAGACGGGTGAAACTTAACCCAATCACCAGAATAAATGTTAGCATTGTACAGACCACAGATACGTTACATTTATACATTTCATATGTCGCAGATATGTTAAAACTTTACATTTCTTTGTGTTTCATGTTTCAATTTTATGTCGTGACAACACTGTGGTTACCTGTACCCTACACCGTAGCCTGACGTGCACCTTCCCAGAAATATAACTACACGTCACAGTGACGCAGACCTCCTGTCTGTCTCTGTAAGCTGAAACCATTTCCCTCAGTGGAAACAAAGCTTTTATTTACTTTGATTTCACAGATAAGAAACAATAAATTGTGAAGACAATAAAGCCTCCACANGTTTAGTATAAGACAGTTGTTTTGTCAGTGAACCTTGTGAGTTGTAATGGAGCCGAATATTGTAATGTTACCTTTGTTAAATGTTGCTGTTGTCCCTGGCTTCATATGAGTAGAGGAAAAAGTCTGCTAGCTGTTAGGCTAATTTATACAATGTAAAATGCCATAGGCTTGTGCTAATAACGTTAGCATGTTGTATTTGTGGGGAAAATGTGTCCAGATAAAGACAAGTGTTTGTCTGTGAATGCTGCGAGTTATAGTGAAGCTGATTTGTGAACTTGTGTACACTTCACAGAAACCCCACTGCCGACTAGTGTTTTGGAAGTGTAACTGCAGAGTGACACAGACACACCACCGCACAAGTATAAATGTTGGCCACGTGCGTAGGCTACGGTGTAGGCTCTGTATAGAGCTGAAGCACAAGTAGCCTATAAATCCCACTTAAGTCAGACATGCCTAACTCGTCAAAAATATTCTCAGGGGTTAACCAATTAACGGCTAACCATCAACATCCCTAGCGTCAGCATTTTAACAAATGTCAGCATTCATTACAACTCCTGAACTCAGAGCATCTGCAAAAATTTCCACTCCTGTAGAAGTACTGAATTCTACATTTATAGTCATTCAAATGGACTCTTCCTGTGAGCATGGTAAACACTACGCTCCTTGAAGGCATCGCACCGCGCAGTGTTCCCAAAAACAAACAGAATTTTCCTTTAAATATCAACAATGTCTCAATACTAATGAAGACAGTCTTAATAAACAGATCTACTGCTGTTTACCACCGCACTGCCACTGGGATCCATATTTAAACAGCACACACACACACGTACACACACACACACACACGTACACACACTCGTAGACACTGTGAGGGCTCTCCGGGAGATAACCGTAGTGAAGTCGAGCTATTTCCTTTTCCTGTTTGTGTGGTGCCAGGCGAGCCACCCTGCTGCCACCGAGGAATGTTGATAATGCTGGCCCTGGGCTCTAATGCACACACACACACACACACACACACACACACACACGCACAGAAACACTAACAGACGACGCCCATGTTATTCCACCAATGGCAAAAAACTTAATACATGTAAACATGACGGGGAATAAACTTGAAAAACAAAAAAAGCCTCCAGAGGAGACTAGACTTTGAATGACTTTGACCCGGCGTTGCCTTAGCTGACTTGAACACACACACACACATATACACACACACACTCAATAGCGTCCCTCTCTTTCTCTCAGCTCCACCTTCCTCTCACTTTCCTGACCTTCCAGTCCAGGGTGGATGGAAAGAGACAGCGAGCCCACTGGAACCTTGGGCTGAGTTATGCAGGAGTGAGCTTTGAATAATTGTCCCGCAATATGAGTGTCTCTGATTAATTGCCTGAGATAAGGTCTGCTTTCCTCCCCACTCCTCCCATCTGTACTCCCCCCTCCACCACCACCACCACCACCTCCCCTCCACCCCCCCCCCAGCTCCAGCTCCCAGGCCTGCCTGCCTGCCTGAGCTCCCATAATCAGCCCCGGACTACTGAGAGAGAGAAACTATTTAACTGACCCTGTCATCTTGGAGCACGATGATGGCTGTCCTAATTACTCAACAATAACAAAGGCCCTCATTTAGCTCTGACGGCTGCCTGCAATCAGCAGTTCTATGAATAACTTAACAAATAGGAATGAGGGGGAAAAAACGTATTTACAGGCACATTAATTCAAGGCCAAAAGACAATACGTGTCACCTCCAGCTAACTCGGGATTCAGGTGACAATCAGTAGGTGTGTGTGCGTGTGTGTGTAGGCATGCTTGTGTGCATGTAAAGCTTTGCACATGCATGTGAGTTACAGTTTGTCTAATCAAACATAATTATTAGTCTAATAAAAGGCATGATAAATTAATAGCTGCCACAAAAGGGTTCGTGAGAATTTTAAGATTAGCACGAGAGCTGCAGCAATTGTGGCTTGAAAATTCAGCATCTTACAAGTTGGCTGATACGTCGACAAATCCAGGTTGTCATGCAAATTTCACTGTTTTTAAAATTGTGCATTTTAATGTCAAAGAGGGGGAAGGTGGAGGAGCTTTTTCAACACATCACAAAATGCTTAAAACATGCAGTGGTGGAAAAACAACTCAGATCCTTTACTTAAGGTAGTTAAACCACCATGTAAAAAAATACGGTTTGCTTGTTTAGATCCATCAGCTGCTGTAATAACTACAGCTACTCTACCTGGCATCCCCATAAATTTATTTGAAATACTTTAACGAAAATTATTTACACTCTGTTACAAGTGAAAGTCTTGATACTGCTCAAATAAAACTACCGAGGTGTCATCATCAAAAGTAGAGATGATGCATGGCCCTTTCTATGGAAGCAAATAAGAGACCTAAGAGTTTAAATTTTAGCAGCCATTGGAAGATTTGCAATTTAAAAAACTGGATTTAAATATGTTTGTTTTTTTCCAAAGTTCACAAATTCAGTTTCAGAATTAGAATCTAAAAAAATCCACGAAGTTCAAATTTGATTTGTCAAATTCAGATCTAAGAATTCAACTTAAAAAAAATATCCAAAAAGCAACATCTGGGTTACCCCGGACAGGATAGGAAGTTGAGCCTGACTGTTTCGACCAATCAAATTTGACCGATGCTCCATTTGAATTTTTTCAACTTGAATTTTGAGGTCTGATTTTTTACAAGTCAAATTTGACCAACCTGTGATTATTTTCTGTAATTCTGAAGTTTGTTTATTTTTTTTTATCTAAATTTGTAAATATTGAAAAAGAAAATTTAAATACAGCTTTTAAGATTGTAAATCAAGAAATTCCATACCAAACCGAGAATCTGAATTTATTCCTCTAATTTCAATTTTTTCAAGTTGAAATTAGAGGAATAAATTTTAAAGTAAAATATTTGAATGACATGAGTTCAGTGGTGTTTACATTTCTATACAAGTGTTCAGCAGCTGAGATGCTCTTATTTGCTTCCATACTTTTCAGAATATGATGAGAGTTATTACAGTGTATTGGATTAGGATTATTGACACATTAAGGTGAGACACAACAGGTGAACACAAGGTTTGGCCATGCACTGGTCAGTTTTAAGATTTTGGGCTATTTTGCTTCCATGACGTGTCCTCTGGAAATTAACCATACTAAATATACATTTAGATGTTTATTTTAGTTCAGATTTCTGTTTTGGAAATTTATTAAAAAGCACATATTTAATTAGACAATGCCTCATTTGCATGTTTTAACAGTTTCAGAAAACTGAAAAAATTCATGTAAGTAATCAACTTTGAAAGTTTCATGTTGGTATCTACTAGTTAAAATTTTTACTCTGTTCACCTGAAGTGTCTCCACAAGTGTAATGTTAAATGGTGGGTCAATGTGGAGCTACTGTATATTTATATTTAACAAGCAAATCATGTAATCTTAATCTGCTTTATAGCCACCATAACTAAAATAACTGTATGGGGGGAGTAAAAAGTGTAATTTAAATTAGCATGTGGCTCAAAATTGTATATGAGTGCATACTTAGGTAAATATAGTAAATCATTTTGGTGTGAAATCCAATATAAGTGAACAATTAAAATCAGTTTCCATGAGGTATGAATCATACTGTGTGTTACACCTGTGTGTAAATCTCTTAAATGGAGCTGGCTAAGGATGCAAAACTAATCTGAGTGTAAACTTGACAGTAAGGTTGTATCGTATCATATCGTATGTTTAAGATTTAATATTTTCCTGCTGATTTGAAAACAGTATTTTCCCAAACGTGTCAACTTATCATGAGCTCAGGAAAAAACACCCCCATGTTCAGCTTTGTGTCGATGAATTTTCCAGTTAATCCAGTGGGTTCTTAAATGGTCCATGTATTGTAGGAAGTAACAGATTTTTTTCAGCCCATGAAAGGAAGACGTCGTCTTTCAGTCTGAGTGAAAATGTCAAAATCACAAAATGTGCAGATACAAGGCTTTTCACTGGACAGAAAAGTTTCTGATACAAGTATTTCATACACCAGTGCTACAGATACCAGTATGATAATATATATTTTTAAAATGATTATTATCAGTTAGCACTTTGTGAAAGGTGCATTTGGCAGGATTAAAAACAAACAATAAAATACAGAAAATACCTCCAAAATAAAAGAAAGCTTTTTAAAAATCTTTTTATAGATTTCCTTTCATTGATCATAGTGCACTCTAAAATTCATGGGGTTAGTAGATAAGGCTTAAAGTAAAGATGTTTTTCAGCATAATGACATTAAACGAACATAATTATTACATTAACGTGTTAAAGTCAGCTGACAACTTATTTTCAAGAGGTTGTTCAAAATCAACAACATTTTTTTTTTGTTTACATTTTTGAGTCCGATGGAATTAAAATAAATGAGTTAGAATATCTTAAATAAAATAGTTTGACTATTAAATAAAACCACAACTGTTGGTTAATATTAAGTCAGTTCAACTTAATTAAGCTTTTTCAGGTCAAAGTAAATCGTGTTGGTTTCACTAAACTAGCTGAGTCTGTCTCATAGGGTTGACTTAATAATTAAAGAGTTGGAACTACTTATGACGATGGATTCAAATTGTTACCTTATTTTCTTTCATTTTTAAAAATTTAAATTAATTGCATTTATTCAGAGACAGTGCACAGCTACGTAGCTGCACCAGAGTTAGCTTTAAGCTAATTTTCATCTGTAGTCCCTGGGCAGGAAACAGAGAATAATATGTCCGCTAAAAGTGACTATGTATAAAAAACAACAAAGTACAAAAGTACAAAATAGAACATATTCATGACACGACTCTGTAGATCTGTGCTGCACAGTCGCCTCTGTTAAACCAGTGGACTCACTCTTTTTTAGAGTGTGTGATTGAAATCTTATAACCAAATGACTGTGGTGTCGGGTTCTGGGATTTCAGATCAGAAGATGATTTAAATGTGCTGTTTAAGTGCAGGAAGTGATTTTAAGTTCTGCACAGTGGTGGAATACAACAAAGGACATTCGCTCTTGTACATAAGTACAGTTTTGAGTTACTTATACTTTACCCGAGTATTTACATTTTGTGGTACTTCTCCACACTGAAGTTTGGATGCAAATAATACTGTCGTCATCAAGGTCTCTTGATGTGTATTGGTCGGGAATATTCGGATCAGATTTGTTCAGTTCAGGCAATCTGGTTTGAGTTTGAGCCTTTGCACATTATATCCCATTCCCTCTCTGAAATGTCTTGTAATTCTTGAATCCACTCCGTTATCTTATTTTCAGTGTTGTCGTTATGGTTATCAACCAACAGACGGTATAAATCAGGAACCAGACCTTCACCGAAGCAGTTCCTTATAGAAGAGAGGAGAAGAGTTCCTCGGGTATTACTACTTTTACTTAAGTAGAATATCTGAATATTCCTCCACCACTGGTTCTACAAAAACCCTGCAGCAACATTAAAAAAATGAATGTCTTGATGAGCAACATTTGAGTATTGATCAGTGGAGTATTGATCTGCTGATCCTTTGCAGACTCCTCTTAGATAAGCAGAGTATTATCGATCAGACACAGTGCAATATACCCATCATATCAGAGGGGAATGACACCGACCACACCAGATCTGACTTTTAATAAGAAGAGAAATATCAGCCTGACACACTGGCCAGAGCTCAGCTTGTGTGTTTAATTGTGTGCCTGCATGTCTCAGAAGGCGAGGGAGCCATCCGCCGCCCAAAGTATCAGCTCCTGTAACCACAGATAGCACCTGGACTTTGTTGAACAGACTATTTACATATCAAACGCCCTCCTGCCTGTTGTCGCGCCCCGCATGGAAGACACAGACGGAGAAAGAAGGGCATTTCCTCGAGGAAAATATATAAACTAAACAGTGAAAAGAGTTATAATGGAGGCGGGCGAACTGTGTGGAGCTCCGTTTACTGATAAACACACCGCGCCTTTATAGTGTTACAATAAACTGGCAGACCTGGACACAGGAGCACAAACAGAGCAGCGGAGGCAAGTTGTGTAAAGTTTTGACTGGAATTTCAGAGGGTTTTTTGGGGAGGAAAGATAGAGAGAGGAGGAGAGGGGAGAAAGAGGATGTGAAGGGGGGAGGTAGATAGATGGGGAGGGGAAGCCGAGCGTACACTTGACACTCAGCTAATGGTAAATCCTCAGCTTTATACTGTAATTTACTGCAGAGCCTTCGGGCCAAACTGCCTTTGAAGTGCTCCGAAATGTCAAATCAATTATTACTTAAATGAAAAAAAGAATTCAATTTACCCGTTTCATGATAATCGGTAACATTTCATGATAGAAAAAAAAGCAAAGCAATTTGAGACGATTTGAGCCCCGGCTCCATTTTTCTGTGCAGCTCTTTTTTATTCGCCCTACTCAGATATGCTGATTGGAATATAAAGTTGTTGATGATTGCGTCTTTTCTTCGTCTTCTCCTTTCTTGTGTCATCACGATCGCAGAGTAAGGAAAATCAATTTGGCAGTATAATACTCTTCATCAATTGGAACTGGGCGATAATGATGTTTTACACCTGTGAGTGTGTGTCTGCGCGAGTGTGTTAGGGAGAGTAGCGTGGAACAATACGCCTTCTTCATGATTCATTACGTTCTAATGTCGCCACGTGAATAAAGACGGCACAGGCCTGCTGAATTACACACTCCTCACACTAATGGCTCTGAAAATAGGCCAAACCAGCGCGCATGCAGCCGTCCTTCTCCCCACGCTGCTCTTTGTTCATGGACAGGTAAAGCAGACGAACCATGAAGTCGACGACATGCTGCCGATGACAATGTCGACTGTAACGTCTGTATCAGTGAAGTCTGGCTTGTGTGAGCTACATCGTCCTTCTTCTGCCTACAAATGAGACTTTTGATCTTTTCATGATCAACTCTCTGAGGTGTCCTTTAGTTGTAACAATCTGTACAGATGGTTCAGGATTCATGTGCTGAGGTTTCTCTAAGATTTCTGCTGCGATCCCAATACAATGGATTCTATTTGTGGCATTCAAAGAGTTAAAAAACTACATTAAGGCTTAAAGTTACACATAATTCAGGGTATGGCTGCTTTGATTGACACATAGGTGCCGTCCATTGACAAGTCACTACCACAGCAACATTATTTACGTAATGTAACCATGGTTTATAACCCCAGATTAACAGAGGATATAGGCGAAGTCATAGCTGTCTCTATTTCAAGTTAATTGTAACGTTTCAGTCACCTAAATAAAATCTCGTCCAGCGTTCGGCAGTACTCAAAGACTCTCTAAGGAGTCGCATCCTCAGTTTTTACAGTAAGTACATTTTGTTTTGTTCTTAAGTCTGTTTTTCATTAACAAAATTAGCATTAGCACAGCAAGCCATAGCTAGAAATACACCTCCCTAGCCAAGCTAGCAGCTAGCATTAGGATTAGCTCCACCTTCCTGTCCAAATATGGTCATGAGCCAAAATGCCAAACTCCAGGCTTTGAAATGGGAGTCAACAAACAAATAGGTGACATCACATTGGCTACTTTTGGTCTATTATTTTATATCTATGGCCTGAACCCAGCCAATAGCCTCCTCAACCTTTCAGACAGAAGTTGCACCAACATACTTTCGGAAAAGATATCTTAGAACGTTTATGTGCCATTCACATTTCTGGTACCACCTGGTCTGGTTGCCAAGTTGTTCATTTACTCTTGTAGAAGTTCTTTGGATGTATAAAACCAGGTTGTTGGCTACCTCAAATTACGTGTCCATTCCTCCATTACCTTGTAAGTTATTGATATTCCTTTAGTCCGTAAGGGTCCTCAGAAGCTTCATCTTTAAACAAGTAATATTCATACTGGTTTAAATAAACAATTTGATTGTATTTCCTGATCTTTGCTAAACAACAGTTGCATGTAAAGGGATTTAAAGGCCTGTCCCAAATATGGGCCCATTGATTTCAGTGATTTAAGCAAATAATAGCCCGGGCTACTAATAGAAGTTTTATGGTAGTCTTGAAAACAATATATGGCACGACTGAGACATGTGCCTGTGCCATACCTTGAAAAATAAAGGAGGTGACAGAAAACCAAAAGCGTTACCGAGCGGATTCTTAATTCTTAATAGAAGTTAACTACCGGCCACATATTATTGTCTCAGGACTTACAGGAAGGCGACCGCTCAGTCTCGGTGACTCCTGGCCTGAGTCAGCTGTAGACTGGATGGTGGGGGGCCAGAGGGGCAGAACAAGAAGTGAGTAAGGAGGTAGAAAAGAGGAAAAAGGGCAGACAGACACACTGCCAAGCGCCCACATCTCTTTCTCTCCCTTTGTGCACCGTGTGGAATAACATACCTTTTCTTCCCTCCTCCCCCTCCCTCTCTGTAAAGCGATCAGGGCCCCTGATAGCGATGGCGATTACAAAACCACAGGAGTAGCCACCCCACCAAAACAAAGTGTTTTTCAGCTCCTGTTTTTTCAGCGCCTGGCGCCACCCGGAGTACCATAAACAATAAACATAGGCCAACGCGAGGCCGTCCTGCACTTTTTTCCCCACCTGATTTGCCTTTAGGGTGGCGTGCATACATCATCACAGGTACAGTGTGTCATTGTGAGCAATTGCTGGTGCATTCAGGAGCAGAGCGTGCAGGGTTGAGTGACAGCCATAAGTCTGCACACTTCCTGTGAACCTCTCATCAACTGAACGCACACACGCGGGCCGTCTGTGCAAAGTCTGGCTTTATCGACTTCACCTGTCCTTTGTCTGAGGTCTTTATGAAGACTGTCCCCCAAAATAAACACTTTTGCAAACGTGTGCGTGCTACCTTTGCAGAATCGGGTGCTAAAAAAGCGTCCTTTCCATCGGCGCAGCCTCCCTATCTTTATATCTGCCGTGGCCGGCTCGCAGCCCCGGCTTGCGTCGAAGCAGTTCTGCTAAACGGTGGACTCGTAGCAAATTGACTATTACTTCAAAGTGGCCTGTGATTATGTCCCTGAGTGATTAGGGGGGCTGTTAAGAGGGAGCCACTTGAGCATTGCCAGTGAACCCGTGAAGGAATGCCGGCTCAGTGCCGACCGGCAAGGGAAAACGCCGCCAGAGACGCACAAATCCCACGAAGGCAACGGCCGTGCAGAGCTGCACAGAGCTCAGGGTGGAGGAGCAGGAAGTACAGAAAAAGGAAGTGAAAGACAACTTGTACCTGCACGAGAGCGAGTTAGAAACATGCTGCAGACGTCAGAGGGATGAAATGGAAGATTTAGATCCGAAATAAAACTCCAAGAAGTAAAACCCCTACCTAAGTCAAAGGAAATGGAAATGTTATGATGTGGAGACGAACACGTACACACTTAACGCCGGGTGCACTCAGGGCAGCAAAATCATTAGCTAAGCACATCAGGGGACAAGACCTCCAAACACTTCCATTACATTCCAATTGTTACCAGATTTTCCAACTTTTCAGCACCAAACTGTTCTTGTTTGCCCTTTTTCCCCTTCATCTCCACATCAAACAGACAAAAGAGACAAGCAGAAAGCAGAGGAGGAGGAGGAGGAGGAAGAGGAGGGGATGAAAGGAGGGGAGAGAGGGAGAGAGACTCTGGCAGTAGAGAGACCCGGGGAGCGAGGCCCCGAACGCCCGTTTTAATGGGAATAATAAGCTTCTATCTCAGGCAATTAAGTCTGCATTCGATGCTTATCTCAGAGCAGAGGTCCACTGTGCCATCTAAAGAAAATGTTTGTGTTTGAAAAACTCCATCACATAAACAAGATAAGAGGGAGAACACGTATGCGTGCCGCCTATCGCGTCCAACCTTGGCTTTGTTCTTGGAGGGATAAGTTACTCTGAAGCAGGTTTTCTGGACCACATGCTGCCGGTTCACAGGCATGGAGACAGAAAATAGGGAGGTGGGAAGTTCAGACTTCAGACTTCGGCGCTACAGTAGAAATCATTTTAACCAAAATGGGTTTTTGAGGGCTGACACTGAACCAAATATCTTCAATGTTAAAATATGGCTTCTAAGGGTTTTTTTTTAACATTTCTTTGTGTCTAAGTGACAACTGGAGACAACAATTTTTGGGCAAGAATGCTGCAGACGACAGCGGCAAAACACTCTGCAATATCACTATATACTCATCAATTCACATCCACTAAAAATATTTGTTTTTGCCACTGACAGGCTCATGTCATTATTAGAAGTGTCTGACAACATTGTGGAAAGAATCCCTACAGATCGGCCTTTCTATTAAAGAGTAAGATCCTTTTTTTCTAAACAGAAACACCCCAAAATCACCATTGCCAAACCCACCAGACTCCATTTAAATAAACAGTAATTTTAGTGTGTATAGAGTCAGCATGTGTTCACATCTAACTGGGTGAATTAAGGGTTTATTTCGACCAAACCAGAGTTGGTGATTGTTGGAACAGTAGAGAGATGGACCAAGATGGCTTTTGTGGGTTTCATTTTGTTTCTATTGACTCTAAATGAAGTGTGTATTATGATGTTAAAATTGCAGGTTTTTTTAATGGAGTCTGGTGGGTTTGGTGATAGCGATTTCAGGGCTGTTTCTGGTTCAACAAAAACCAGACACTTTAACAAAAAGGTCTATCTCTGTAGGGATCCTTTCCATAATATTATTAGACACTTACAGTAACAATCTGAGCCTGTCAGTGGCAAAAACAAACACTTTTAGTGGATATATATTGACGTAGCACGAATGACCCCAGTGGTTACATTGTAGCCTGTTTCGCAGAGATGGGACCAAGTCACACATGTGCAAGTCTCAAGTAAGTCTCAAGTCTTAACCTTCAAGAGTCTCAAGTAAGTCCCAAGTCATTTTTTCTTGGGCAAGTCAAGTCAAGTCAAGTCACAGGTTATATCAAGTCAAGTCAAGTCAAGTCAAGTCCTGTAATAGGTCAAGTCAAGTCCAAGTCAAGTCACCTTATTATTGTCATTTTACCTGCAGAATCTGATCTTAGCTCAACTGCATATGCTGTTTTTAACTAAAAGTTACTTCATTTTAAAATCCTATTTATTTCATGTACTGTTTTAACATATTTATTCCATTTTAAATTATATTTACTTACTTTGCTAAGTTTTAAACCCACATTTATGTCATGATCTGTTTTTAAGCAATATCTACTTTGTTTACTAGTGTTTTAGCATGTAATAATTACTCAGTTTTAAAACCATTACTTCATTTAGTCCATCTCAAACAGTATTCACTCAACTTTACAACCTAAGTTACTTGGGTTACTCAGTTTTAACCAAATTTTAGGTGACTTCATCGCTGCAATGTTTACTTTGCAGGGACGACCCCCATGCGCGCGCACACACACACACACACACACACACACACACACACACACTAACCAAGGCAGCGGCCAAAATCACCCATTTAGCTCATTTAACCCTGTGTTGCTCGTTCATAAAACGTACAGCCGGTCTTGTGATGAACCGGTCGGAATGTTCGCTCACGTTTTCTGGGGTTAATGTTAGCAAATAAATTAAAAAACAAGTTCCACCAAACCGACCCACCCCCCCACCCCACCCCCGTATCGTATCAAGCTAACGTTAGCTAACTACCGCCTAAACAGATAATATTAGCTAATTGACAAGCACTTACTGGGCAGAATGGTTCTTCAAATGACGAACAAAGTTTGAAGTTGTCGTCTGGCTGTCCGCATGTCTTGAACTGTGCTGTTCGTCTTTTGCTGTCATAATGGTAATTCCGAAACCAAAGACGATGACTCTCAGTACCCCTCCTGCTGACATGTTGATGACTATTTGATATAAGAGGGCGTGTTTCTCCAATAAACACGTAAGGTACGTAGAGAGGGCATGACTGACAATCATGACAACGCCATTCTCAGCCTGCGCTCCTACCGGGTAATCAACATTATTTTTTAAATTAAATTAAATTAAATTAATTTATTAATTTTGATGTGAATAACACTCAAGTCATTCAAGTCATCGTGTCTCAAGTCAAGTCAAGTCCCGAGTCTTTAACTTCCAAGTCCGAGTCAAGTCTCAATCCTTTTATTTTTTGTCAAGTCAAGTCATAAGTCATCAAAACAGCGACTCGAGTCCACTCGAGTCCAAGTCACAATGACTCGAGTCCCCATCTCTGCTGTTTCGCTGCTGACAGCTGCAGTGCTGTCACTCACTACTGGAGCATTTTAAAAATATTTTTTCCCATTAGTCACTTAGACACAAAAACAGAGAGAAAATAGTGTCCAAGTTGAAAAATACCAAAGTCACCTTTTAAATTTGTCCACTTTCAAAATGGAACTCAGAGAGCAGTGGTAAGATGTCTTGACTTCTGGGCCAAATTTGCTTGAAAATGTTCATATAACTGTTGTTTTAATAGCATTTAAATTAATATATGTCAATATAAAGCAGGTCCTAAGTACATGTAGAAATGTAGTCATTTAAATGAGTAGTTCCCAACTTATTTAACTTTTGTGAAATGAAGCAATGCTCCTACAGCGCCTCATCACAGGTTGTTAATTACTTGTGAGCACTTCCACCAAAAAGTAATTTTTCTTTCTTAGATTTTTTTTTCCTCTAGAAAATGTAGGGAGCCAAGGGAGGTAAAAGTATCCACGATATGACATAAAATTAACATGTCTATAGTTGGCAGAAACATACAATGGCCACATTTTGTCTGGCGTCTGGGTTGCAGATTTATCTTGTGACCCTCTGTAAGGGTCCTAACCTCCATGTTGGGAGCCAGTGACATCAGTGCTGTTGCAGCAGTAGTTTATGTAATGTAGACATCGAAGAGTAGGTTTATTTTTCAATCTAACTTGGGCTCAGTTTTCAACTGTAAATCAGCATGCTTATTGAGAAATAATACCTCCTGAAGAAATACTGCAACTTAATTATTCATCAGTAAAAAAAATGGATGGAAGTATCATGCTCTTTGATGTTCAGTTGATTAAAGTTAAATCTCTTTAAGACAATAATTTGCACAACTACATCAAATATATTTGCTGAACCAGCAGTGCTGACGAACGTGGCTTGATGTTCAAAGATAACGGTTATCAGTGCAGACGCTGAGGCGAGAACGTGAATGTCTCCACATTCCTGTCAGTTTTTCTTTGTGCATCACATTGTCTTCTATCAGCGGGTCACATCTAGTCCTTTTGTCTTCGCCCGGGTCATGAACTGTATGTGTCCGCTGGCACAGGTTACAGCACCTTGGATCCTGAAATACAGCATTTCAGACATTCAGAGCCACAGCACTGTGCAAGGTCATGAGGCTGACATGTACTCATAATTACTCAGGCGTACAGTACGCACATGTAGTTCTTACTGAATGTGTATATTTGCTCCAGTAACTTGTCAAAATGTTTATTATCTCTGGAGCTGAAACGCTTTGACAACAGATAGGCAGCAACTCTGATAACTAATAATAATGGTATAATGGTTTTAGTCTTCTTTTAAGAATAGATTGTCAAATATTGACTGCTTCCAGCTTCAAAAGTGTGAGGGTTTTATATTTTTCTCTGTCATACATGAGACTCTAAACTGAATATGTTTTGGATTTGGACCACAACTGAAGCTCTGGTCCTAAATTGTATTATAGCCAAGTGCAATATTCAAATCACAGGATCTGCAGCGTTTGATAAATCTAGAATGTGTCACAACATACCATCATGAATGAAACACTGTGCTGCAGCGATGCCTCAGTCTGCAAATCATATTCTTGGTGTAAGGGATCATGTTTGTTTGGTAAAGCCAAGCAAGGATGGCAGGAGACATACCTGCACACCAATAAACTGAGCTGGAGGAGTCAGTTTATTCAGGACATCCGAGAGTGCTCAAAGTGCAAAAAATAAAAAGTGATAAAAACAGCAGCAAATGCTTCAGTCCTTGACTAATGATAATCAAGGACTGAAGCATCAGCCTGTGAATTATTTATGTGGCTGTCCTGCCAAGTTGCATTGGTGTGCAGGTATTTCTCCTGCCATCCTTTTACTGTCTCTAGTGACGCACCCAAGATGAGCTATTTTGTTGCCCCAAGTAGGCGCAGCTTCACAGCAGCCCTAAGACTTTGTTTGATATAGACCTCAGCAAAAATCCTATTGTCATCATTTCAATCTTGTTTGCAGTAAAAATGAATTTAAAAAAATATACCATTCCTACTAAAATCATCACGACTTATCATAATCACATTTGTCAAAATAATTACTTTTAATAATTTTTTTTAATTTAATTTTTATTTTTATTTTATTTATTGTGCAGCTCTAATTTGGAATGTGGACGTAAAAGACATTCGGCTACAGCCTCTTTGACTTTTTTCTATTTTTGGTTATTTTCTTTAATCAATTAATCGAGAGAATACTTGCCAGATTAATTAAATTAATTAATTAAATTTCTTGTTAAAGAGTCCGTAAAGTTAGAAAAACTCTACAACAATGCTCCTCCCAACATTAAAACTGTCTGATGCATACAGTGAGTGAAGTAAGTCCAACATGACTCCACCACGGTGGTGTAATGGAGGCTGTCCTCAGGCATACGGGGTGTATCCACCTTGTTTTCTGGCCAAAAAGCCATTGAAACATATAAGACAGTATACTCACTTCCTCCTCTGTATCCTACCCATCTACCTGCTAGTACACACACCTCATCAACTACCGCTACACCACTGCTCCACCATTAAATCAAATGGATATATTCATAGACATAAATATTTTCATGACAAAAAATGATTTATTTGCAAAGTGGAAATGTTGTACACTAACTTGTAAGTGTAAAACTGTAAAATAAAAACTAAAAGCGTGTTTTAAATAAAAAAATTTTAATCCATATTATTATTATTATTATGATTAATATAAATATTATTAATAGTATTTTTAGTAGTTGTGATGGTAGTGATCGACATTGAGGCAAGAAGTTGTCATGTTCTTTGTTTTGTTTCATTTCATTTCATATTCTAATTCTTATTTTATTTTATTTTAAATTCTAATCATAATTTCATTTCATTCCTTTTATTTTATTTTTATTTCTAATTCTTATTTTATTTTATTTTAAATTCTAATTCTAATTTCATTTCTTTTATTTTTATTTCTTATTCTTATTATTTTATTTTTAATTTTAATTCTTATTTTATTTTATTTTTATTTTTGTGTGTATTTTTCAAAATTTTTGTTTCACAATTTTACAATGTCTGGGCTACAATTTTGTGGGGAAAAAAAAAAATATTATGTCTTGTTAAAACCTTCAAATATAAATATTATAAGCACTGCTAGATTTGATCCCAAACTCTTTATAAGGTTCAGAGTGATATCCTGTAAGTGGTCGCTGCTGCTGGTTTCAGCTGCCACATGCCTCTCATGGAGCGTGTGGAGGTGTAACGTGGCCTCAAGCCGACTGGACGGAGCTTTCTCGTATGTTTTCCTACAGGTCGGGACATGGAGGCCAAACCAACACAGTGAGGCCCCTCTGACGCTGAGCCAACGCCACTGCGGGGTCACGACCCCGGCCAGAGTGTCTCACAGGTCACGGGGTCGGGTCAATCAGAGGGGAATGTTATCCAAAGCATCAGAGTTTATTTGTTTAATTTACCGTCAAACCCCGGTGTCTGCCTCTGATCAAGATGACTGTGGATTACCAGGAGCGGAGGAGAGAGTGAGACGGAGAGGAGAGTGAGGCAGGCAGAGCCTACTGCTTCAAATTAGGCTGGAAAAATAATCCTGTGTTACCTCAACTAAACATCGTACTTTAAACTTATTGTCAGAAGTCAAATAAGCTTTACAAACCACAAAAACACTGCGGGGCCGTGCAGCCGAGGGAGGCTGCGATTCACATGAAGGTCACTCCAAGTGTCAGGAATATTTTTCCCTTCTCAAACCGCTTTGCTATTTTCTCTCTCGTTCAATCTGTTAAACCACTTAAACACAGCGCGCAGCAGACAAGTGTCCGATTCATAAACACGGATCTGATCTTACGCTGCAAATGAAAAGCTCATAGAAAGACGAGTCGGACAGGATTTCACAGAATATTAAACTTTTCTTTTTCTTTATGTCTTTAGGAGGGTTTGATGTCTTTGACTGCAAGTTTTTACAGATCCCTGGAGCCGTTTTACAGCTCAGACATTTATCTTACGGACAAAAAAATGCTTCAACAGTTTTCAATTTTCTTTATTTTTATTAAGTTTATTTTTTTAAATGAGGGAAATGAAGTGTTTTAATACACAAACATGCAAATTATTATTGTCACAAAACACTGAACTGGAGGATCAGTAGTTATACATCAAAGTACTTCATTGCAATTACATGAAAAATCTTACAAAAAAAATAAAAATAAAACTACTTGTGACACCTAATCATCCCTGATAAGTTGTTCCATATCTCAAAAACTAGGGCTGGAGGGTTGCCGGTTCAGGTACCTTTTCGTACCAAATATGGAGTGTTGGACTGGCAGCTGGAGAGGTGCCAGTTTGCCTCCTGAGCACTGCCAAGGTGCTCTTACTTAATGCATGTAAAGTGTTTGTGCATGTGTGTGGCTTTATAATCTTACGGGACACAAACACCACTCTCCTGGGTGAAAGTCAGTGCTTGTTGGACCCATCCACCACGCCTCCCGCCTGCCACACTCAGACTTTCCTGGCCTTAATTTTCATTCTTGTCCTGCTGCATTTCGCCCAGATGCTGCTGAGCGACCGTCTATCATGCCGACGTTAAAGTCCAGCTTTTTCGCCAGTGTCTTACGACGCAAGTCACTGTCCAAGTGCCAGATTTTGATGACTTCGGAGTGATACCTTGTTGCATATGCAGCAATGGTTTTTGGCGACTAAACTGGGTATTCTAAGCCTAAACGTGATGTCCTAAACTTTTCTAAAGTGTTTTTTGTCCTTAACCTCATATTAACCCAGGGGTCGCGTTAACCGGATATTCTCGGTCATTGACCGTTTTTTTTTTACAACGACTGGAAAATCTGAAGGCCGTCGGTCATTTTGACCGGTTGCAATTACCACCCCTGCCCACTTGGCGGCAGAGTGCACAGTCAGTGGTTGAGCAGAGCGGATCGCCCGCGGAGGCAGCGTTTCAGTTCGGCGTCTGGTCTATTTCTCACGGGAACCGCGAGCGCTTCTGTCAAGCTGGATCGAGCGGATCGTACCAAACAGGAAGTCGGGCACAGAAAAGACGAGAGAATCCGGGCAATTTTCAAAATAAAATAACAACAGCACGCACTGAGGAACGTGCGGAGAAAATACCGTGTTTATAATTTAAAATAACACAACAGTGCATAACCGAACACATTTTTCAATACCATAATCACTTCATTACAATTTTAATTTTGTGTCACCGAGCCTACAGGCATAACTACATAACGCCCTGGACACACCGGACGCGTTAGTGACGCGTTAGTGCCGTCCGGTGTGTCCAGGGCGAAGCCTAATGGCACGGGTGTGTGGATGTCTGTTCATCTTTTCGTTCATGTCCTTATTAATGCACACTTTATAACTTGCTTGTTGGATTTATTAAAAACGAACGAATGAAAACTAAATGTCTTTGAATATCTTTATTATCATTTAAAAACGAAAATTAAAATGACCGGTAAAAATAGATTATGACCGGATTTTTATGACCCTGTCGGTCAAAATGACCGGCGATGAAAAAGTCTAGCACAACGTCTGTATTAACCACACCGTCACAACGTAAAATTCAAAATATAAACGCATAAGAAAGTTTCAACATATTTGTTCCATATGAAATTTTAGTGAATGAGATGAAATGTAAGTTAATTAAACTTAGACTGTCGTATTTAATGTTGTTGCTGCTACCAAGTGTTAAACTGGATGTACACACAAATACATAATCCTTTTTTCATGTCTGTTTTTTTTTTTTTTTACATTTAGACATAAGCAATGCTGACACTATAACTTAGATATATTATGTCCTAGATTTCTCAGAAGGACACCACCAACGTTTTAAACCTCAGCACAAAGAAAAACCTTCCGGTGCCCTGACTCTCCGTGTGGTGCAACAAGAAAACCTCTGAATGACTTTTCACCCCCTTGACGCTGGAGGGGGTGATGCGGCTGGAGGCAACGCAACAATGCGCTTAATTTGCTGTGTGAGTACCTGTGTACCTGCTGACGTGTGTGTGTGTGTGTGTATGTGTGTGTGTGTGTGTGTGTGTGTGTGTGTGTGTGTCGAGATACAGCAAGAGCCCAAACAGTGCGGCGCCAGCAGTCTGCCCTTCCCTTGAGAACGTAACGGCTGAGTGCCATCGGAAAGAGAGACCAGCGGGAGGGGGGAGAGGTGGGGGAGAGGTTGCTTAATATGTGTACCATGGAAGGAAGCAGGTAAAGGCTCTCAGGTGAGGCTGGTGATGCCGCTCGGTCCTCGCCAACATGTCAGTGAAACAGTTGAAATAATGTAAGTGTGACTCAGGGTGACTAACAACCCTTAATTACAGTTACTCACTGCGTGCATGCAAAGTTCATTCTTGCACATATAAAATCCCCTGAAACAGGCACTTCCTGTCCATGGGTGGATTACTGAGGGGGGCAACAGGGCACAGGCCGAAAATGTCACTCAAGTTCACACATACTGACAAGGAAGAGGTCACAAAAAGATTACAAATAAACACAAACAGGCGACTAAGACATGCAAATGGATCATAAAGAAATGCCAATAAACTGCAAAGAGACACAAAATAATTACAAAAATGGGCAAAACAACAGACACAAAACAACCAAAAAAGACACAAAATCACCATAAAGTGACAAAATACATCCACGAAGAGATACAAAAGGGCTACAAAAAGACACAAAATTAACACAGAGAGACACAGAACAACCTCAAAGCAACATAAAATGTCTTCCAAGAGACACAAAACAAGCACAAAGAGATAGAAAATGTCCTCCAGGAGACCAAAAACGACTACAAAGAGATGCTGAATTATCAGAAAGAGACACAAAACAATCTCACAGAGACACAAAATGCTGTCAAAGAGACATAAAACAACTACAGAGAGATATAAAATGTCCTCCAAGAGACACAAAACGACTCCAAAAAGATGCAAAATTACCACAGACACGAAAGAACCACAAAAAGATGCAAAATTGCCACAAAGAGACACAGAACAACCACAAAGAGATATAAGATGTCCTCCAAGAGACACAAAACGACTACAAAAAGATGCAAAATTACCACAAAGAGACAAAACACAACTACAAAGAGATGAAATGTCCTTCAAGAGACCAAAAATGGCTACAAAGAGATGCAAAATTACCTCAGTGAGACACAAAACAACCAGAGACACAAAATGTCGTCAAAGAGATACAAAAGCACTACAAAAAGATAAAGAATTACCACAAAGACACACATAACAACCACATAGAGACAAAAAAATGTCCTCCAAGAGACCCAACATGACTGCAAATAGATGTTAAGTTACCACAGAGCCACAAAACAACCACAAGGAGACACAAAATGCCATCAAAGAGACAAAAAAAGGACTTAAACAGACACAAAGCAACTAGAAAGAGACACAAAAGGACTACAAAAAGATGCAAAATGACCTCAAAGAGACACAATAAAAAGTCTGTCTGTCTTGTCCCTGTGTAGAAGCGGTGGTGGGGCCCTCTGCATGTCTGTGCCCATGGCCCCATTATCTCATAATCCGCCCCTGTTCCCATCGTTTCCCTCCTCTGAGAGAAACAATAATCTTTGATCTCTTTCGAGAGAATGTCCAGCACTTCTAAATAAATTCACCCTCCACGTTTCTACTTCTGAAAACCCCTCAGCGCCATATGATAATCCTACTGTGCGATGCCAGCACAGAAACGCTGTCTAAATTCTCATTTTAATCTGTAGAGGAGGGAAATGGATGTATGAGAGAATATAAAAATGGGGTGAACTCCAAAGCCCCTGTGCTTACTCCTTCAGAAATACATTTCTGCTGCGCTCAGCACAATCCTAATGCCAAAAACATTTACCCACAGTCCTGCTGCCCCCCCCCCCCCCCCCCCCCCCCCCCCCC
>NC_065528.1:29474749-29488521 GCF_006386435.1 Epinephelus moara | reverse complement strand
AACCCTAATGCCAAAAACTTTCCCCCCCAGTCCTGCTGCCCCCCCCCCCCCCCCCCCGACCAGGTTCCACTTCATTCATTTTTAAATCAAATGTTTTCATGTCATGTTTTAAAAACAAAAGAACCATAACTGGCTGAGTTCAGTCTCGAGGAGGACGGAGGGGAAACGTGTCTGAAGGAGCCAAAAACGACTGAAACTCAATCTGGTTATGGAGCGCTCTTTGTTTTCATTGACTCACGACTGATTCTTAAACACTTCTCACACACTAACTAGTTAGACAAATATAAAAATCTTGGAGGGAAAATATTTTCGCCTGGTCGTATACATTTTACATGAAAGGCCCCCAAGATGGACGACCTCTCCAGCCGTCTCCACAGGGGGGATTAAAGTTTCATCTCTCTGTTTCAAAACTATCACACTGGATTTTTAACACGAGGGTTGGACAAGTTACTGTCAGAGTCCTCCCCCATTTTGAAAGCTCAAAGCTACGCCTGTCAATATCATTCTTTCCAGTTTGATGGAAGAATCCGAGTCAGACCTTTCTGATTCAAACACACAACCCTAATAAAAACAAAGCAGCGCTGTTCAGACAGCTCTAATTCCCTTGACAGCCTTCCAGCCAGTCCCACTTAAGGTTATTATGGGCTATAAATACGCTGGTTACCAGGGCTAGAATGTCAACGCTGTTTGCCCTCGTTAAGACACATAATTACCTCATTTACATCTCGTTTCCTCCCCAAAATTGGAAGCCATTATGCGCCTCCGCACTCGGCTTCCCCCCCTCCTCCTGCGCCGACGATTAGAGTCATCATCCAATCAGCTTCCGCGCTGCGCGTTGGGAAAGGAAAGGCTCCCATGAGTCAGGCTGGGACGGGAGGCTGAGGAGGGTGGACAGAAACCGACAGGGAAAAGGCTCATGGGAGATGAGATGCTCAGACAGGAAGTGCAAGCAAAGGATATTTCCTGGGCAGAAAGTCTCAGTGGAGCCAGCAGAGACTGCGGTAACAGAGCTGGAGAGTCAGGACGAACGGGTCCAGAGTAAAGTCAAGAGGCATGACAAGCCAAACTGATACCAATTACACATTTTGATTTTGTTGCACATACTGTAGTTAATGTATCTGTAGATTTCATTGAGTTTTTGTGTCCCATAGCACTCAAATCCACCCCCACAACTACAAAAACTACTTGGACTTGTCTACATGTGGCTTAAGTGTTCAGTCTTGTTGCTTTAATTAGCAGCTTGCAACCTTTTTGTCAGAAACTGTGAATTAAATATTTTAAAACCAGGAAGTACAGTGTTCTCCAGCAATTTTAGTTGAATGCATTTTAATCAAAAGTGGTGGACAAACTTTAATTTTGTCGACAAGAGAGAATGAACAACCAGGTCTCTTGGACTCAGAAGTCATCGAAATCCGGTGCTTAGGCAGTGACTTGCGGCATCAGACACTGACGAATAAAGCCGTCCTTTAACGTTGGCATGATACACAGCCGGTTGCTGTAATAGTTTAGTGGTGCCCGGCGGTATCTGGGCAAAAACGCGGCAGGACAAGAACAAAAGTTAAGGTGGCGGAAGTCTGAACAGGGCCGGCGGGAGGGGTGGTGAGTGGGTCCAACAAACACTGAGGAGAGCAGTGTTTGTCCGTAAGATCCTAAAGCCAAACCCTGTTTTTTTTTCCCTAAACCTTATACGTGCTTTTGTTGTTGAAGGAAAATAAAAGGTCAATTGGCAGTGTTGTACCGATGTAGTGCAACTGAGACATGTACCTGTGTTTTCCGACTTTCACCCGGGAGGGAAGTGTTTGCACCCAGTAAGATTCTAACGCCAAACCCTGTGCTTTTTTCCTAAAGCCAACCGTGTGTGTTTGTTGTTGGAGGGAAAAAAAACGGGAATTCGCGTTGTATCGACGTGGGCAGTGACTTTGGGCATCAGATACCGACGAAATAAGTTAAAGCAGCTGTGCGGAACTTTCCGTTTTCGTTGATTATAGCGCCCCTTTTGGTCTAAGCGGTATGACACCCACAGCCTGGTGTCGTAAAATTCCAACTGCAGCCTTCGGCTTCATTTGTAAAATCTCAACTGCAACTGGCAATTACCGCATGCATTTGTTTTGGAGAGCGAGAGGAAAATCATAAATGTTCTGGTGTAGCTCTGAATTTCTTATAAACTGAGGACAACTGCCTGCTGTATATTTGGGTTCATGGTCACAGTCACAGATAATTTTGTGGCGTTTGTTGTAACGTTACTAGACAAAAGCGGTTATAATTTTGTGGCGTTTGTTGTAACGTTACTAGACAAAAGCGGTTCACATTAGCTAGCGTTACATTTAGCTTGCTTATAACTTCCATGTCATCATATATTGAAGTGAAACAACGTGTAACAAGTTGCGGTATATTCTCTAAATAAAAACAAAATTTACATACCTGTCGATTAGGAAAAGGGCCAACTCGGGATCAGTTTTAAAACCTTTCAAATCTCTCAGCTCTCTCCACTTGGTGAATGCCCAACCGAGGTTTACACGCGTTTGGGCTCGAGCCCTATCACTGTCCCGTTTAGCCTTCTTCTGTTCTTCTGTTCTTTTTCTTTTAGATGGTGCTCCTTCGTTATCCGCCATGACATCGAAAGTACAACCAAGTCCTTATAGACACATCTGGTAAAACTGTTATGTGTTCAGCAGTGCCTGTTGCGTACCGCTTACTCGAACAACACTCTCTGTAAACACGGCTCTTCTTCTTCTCTCAATTTATTGGCGGATCGCAAACAACTTCCAGGTGCATACCACCACCTACTGTACAAGAGACTACTCCCTACTACATGTCATTTAGCCTGTTTTTTAAATCCTACTTGTAAACACGGCTCCTTCATCTTCTGTGGTTTAATGGCTGCGGGCCGCTGCGGCCGTGCAGACTTACTTCCGCCTCCGGGTGCCGTATTCTGGTTTGCTGACTTCCGCTGTGTCCGACCCGACCGAGGCTACGCGAAATAGCCATATATAGAGAGAGGCTTTTTTGTCGCTGTTGGGTTCAAATAAATATGCAGATCTTCAAGGGGGGGGGGGGGGTGATACAAACTAGGGACAGTTTTATAATAATAATATAAATGGTAAAAAGTTCCGCACAGCTGCTTTAAGGTGGCGAAAGTCTGAGTAGGGTTGGTGGGAGTGGTGGTGGAATGTGTCCAACAACCACCGACTTTCACCCAGGAGAGTGGTGTTACCGGTCAAGATTATAAAGCTAAACCCTGTTATTTTTTCCTAAACCTAACCAAGTGCATTTGTTGTTGAAGGAAAAAAAACGTTAATTTGCGGTGTTGTACCAATGTAGTGCTTTTATTTTGAAAGAGACTGTATGTAAACGTTAAATTTCCTGTGAAAACAGAAGTGTATCTTGAAAGAAGACAATGCATTTAACGTCCCAGAACGTCAACAACCAACGCACCCAGGGTACCTTGCACGTCGTATCTGGACGTTCAGAGTCTGTGACCAAATGTCAATATGTGACGAGGTCGGTGTTAGAATGTGTTGTCTTAATGTTAAGGCTCATTTATACTCTCTTGACGTACAAAAATAGATACGTCGGTTTCAAATGTTGTAAACGTCACTGTCCTCATACTTCCATGCGTCCTTTATGGTGGCACAGATACAGCCAGTAGATGGCACTAGAGAGCAGAGTCAAAACTCTCAGACACAACAAACAGACACACAGTTGCAGAACAGTCATCGTATTTATTCACAACACCAAACACAGGTTGAATAAATGTCCATTTCTTTGTCTTTCATCAAAACTGAATACACAACTTTCAGCACGTTGCGCAATCCACGCCACAGTGTCGCTCCTGCCTTTATCGATAATGCTCCTAATGCCAATACAGCGCCGCCCAGTGTACATACATAATAAATACAATTAATGTCTGCAGAGTTGAACGACATTATTGGCTCTTACATTACCAACTTGTTTGGTCTCATCTTTATTTAAATTTCTTCGTCATCTCTTATGGTCGTATCTTGCTTGAAGTACGCTACACTGCCTCCACGAACTCTGGCGGCACTGCTCTGTTTCATCTGTATCCGCACCTTTAGGCTAAGCTAATCAGCTGCTTGCTCCAGGTTCGATCGTATATCCCAGAATTACCACACAATAATTACTAAACAGTGAACCTGTGGGTCTGAGACAGTTGTTTGCCCAGTTACATGACACAACATCACAAACCTTGCTGTCTGCTGTAGTTCAGTTACCTCTCACTGGAGCAGAGATGAAAGTTACAGATCTCAATTTTAATGACACCGAGCCTCAGCACAAACTATGTGCCGCTGTCAACTTCATACCAGCTCTATCAAGATAAATATCAGCCGTTATGACCCAGCAGTAACCCTCAGGGCCGAAGCATGGAGACACACGAACACAAAACCCTGCGTATTTAAAGACGCGGCAGACAAAACAAGACGACGTGGAGCGTGCAGGGAGAGATACGTGTGTGTCAGAGGACACAGCAATCTGCAGAGGAGATCAGAGAGACTTCATTCCTTACATCGTTGACAGGTTCCAGCTTCTGTCTGTCCACATCAGCCCCCAAAATCAACAACAACCAAAACAACAACAACAACAACAGCGTCAGATAGAGGCTCCATCCCTCCTCCTTCTTATCCCTCTCTCAATGCTTCCCTCCCTTTGCTGTTGCCTCCTTTCTCTTCTCTACTCCTTCAGTCTGCCTCCTACAAACTATCTTTACCGGCTTACCGTTATATGGTGGGAGTCTGGTATATTGTGTGTGTGTGTGTGTGTGTGTGTGTGTGTGTGTGTGTGTGTGTGTGTGTGTGTGTGTGTTATAACAGTATTACAGCAGTTGTGTATGAAAACAGCAGATAAGAGAGCAGGATGATGAAATGTGAAGCAACAACACATGACCCAGCTTAAAGATCTCTGATAAAAACAAACACACTATATGCTGTATCTACACACACACACACACACACACACACACACACAGCCGCAAGAGCACACACGTCTGAATACACGTGTACACACACAAGGTATACATACATTTCACCCGATAAATACACACAAGCTACGAAGCAAATGGTACACACATTCATGCGGGCAGAAAAATGTACCCCTGTATTTGTGATTTTGTGTGTGTGTGTATCTCTGCGTGTGGATGTGTGTATATATATCCGTGTGTGTGTGTGTGTGTGTGTGTGTGTGTTTAGTAATGACACATGGAGGCCAGTTCAGCATTGTAAATGAAAAAGACTTGATAAGATCAGTAAGACGGGCAGAGTGACTTAGGTTTATGTGGTGGGTGGACGGGATTGGGAAGTGGGGGTGTTAAAGCAAGGGATCATGGGAAAAGGCACGGAGGTGTGCACTAATTTTCACAGCTTCAAACTGCATAAAGGTTCAGGGTGTCGGATTTGGGGGGGTATATTGGCAGAAATATTATATAAGTGTGTAAGTGTGTTTTCTTTAGTGTTTAATCACCTGAAATTAA
Source organism: Epinephelus moara (assembly GCF_006386435.1). Lineage (NCBI taxonomy): Eukaryota > Metazoa > Chordata > Actinopteri > Perciformes > Serranidae > Epinephelus > Epinephelus moara. The sequence continues at coordinate 29,483,036 of NC_065528.1, read as the reverse complement.
GAATTGTGTTTTCATTACTTTAGAATGAGTCTGTTATATCTACACAGGGAGCGGGTCCTCGTCCATGAAGTCAGCCATGTTGCACTGCCGTGTTTCTACAGTAGCCCAGAACGGACAAACCAAAACTGGCTCCAGATACGACCATTATCATTTTTGCGTCGGCCAACACAGTTAGCAGTCCCTCCGCATCAAGCAGTGTCAGGAAAACACAGATTTTGTTTCCTATGAAAAAGCTTTATTTAGTGTTTTTATTGGTTTAAATAACCAGGTCTGCTTGTTTTGGAGAGGAAGAGAATCGGCCTCGGTAAAAATGTTGTGAACATCTGCATCCTAAGTTATCAGTTCAAAAAGGTGAGCAAAGATTAGCAGGTGCATCCATTCTGAGGTACGACTGCAGTGCAGGCATCGGTCAAGCTAATCTGATAGGCTAGACTATGAAAACATAGCAAAGAAAGCCCTCATTTCCAGAGCTGGACCTATATTTGGCAGCCTAAGCAAGGTCCCCACTGTACTTGTGTGTTGATCTTCTTAACTTTATATTCACTGATTGATCAGCCCCCAGTCTGTCTGTGAGCCACATGAACAATATTTTCGTTCAGTAGATGTCTGCTGTCAGTCGGCCTGGCGCAGTCAGTTTGGCTGGCCCATAGTTGTATCATGGGCCACCCTGTTCTCTCAGGAGCTGCTGCTGACAGGCATCTGGGGTCAGAGACGCTGAATGCAGGTCGGAGTCAGTGTGGATTTAAACTACTTTATCCACATCAACAATACTATTTCTGCCAATCACACTGCACAACAAAATATGACGATGCCTACGAAAACTCATTGTTGAGCGTCACTTTTTTCTGTTGAACCCCCCCCCCCCTCGAGCTACACGGTTCAAAAGTGTCACGCGTCAGGCATAAATTAGGCAGTCATTCCTCAGCTTCAAGTACACTGCTAAATGTGGCTACATGCTAACATCAGGGAAACATGTGGTGGTAGTGTGGTTGTAGATGTTAATTTCTTCCTGATTTCGGATCAAATTCATAATGAAACCAGTCAGTTTGTGAAGAATTTGGTTCAGAAGCTTTAGCTCCTTTTACACTGCCAGATTTTCTGTGAATGTTGGGCCGTTTTGCCGGCAAGCTGCGAGCGTTATACACCAGAGGCGGAATGGCGAGTTGATCCGCGGTGCCCAATTTTCCGCCTCGTAAGGTAAGGTAACTTTATTTGTACCCGAAGGTAGATTTGGTTCACGGTTTAAGTGAGCGTAGGGTAGTCATATTGGCAGATCCCTTTTACTTTAAACAGACCGAGGCAGCCTTCCGCAACGGGAGGGGCTGTTGAAGACTTGTGGGAGGAGCTGTTGATGACGCCACACGTGCGACCCACTGGCGGTGGATAAACAGGAAACAGCTGATAGCAGGAATTAGCGAGCACCTAGTAGCAAGAGGGAAACACAAACCTGACAGACACGGTAAAGATGAGCAACTGGGGAGACAAGGAATTGCGCACCCTCCTTGTCCTCGCAAACAAAGAGGCCGTTAACTGTCGGATGACAGGGACGGGCTGATTTACGAGAGAATTGCCGCCTGACTAGCCGTGGCTTCCCTCCCACGTCGCACGCTGAGCTACATGTTTTGTTACTTGCTCACGCCCCCCATTGCCCCACAAAAGGCGCATTCTGTATAAACAAAAGTAGGTAGGCGGCATTTTGCTGCACTCCCCGATTTTGTTTTTATCCTGCCAATGCTGAAAAAAGACTGATTGGGCTTTCCTACAAATTTGCACAATTCCTATTTAAAAAGGGCTTTTTTTTAATGATTCCTTGTGGTAGAAAGTGCTGCTATTCTCCGTTACAGTCATTCCCCTGGCTGCAATGATGGTGCAGAGACGCTAAGATACAGAGGAGCTGGAAATGCTGACCAATCAGAGCAGACTGGGCTCTCGGCAACGAGACAGGTGCTTAAACGGAGCATTTCAGACAGAGGTTGAGTAAAGTGTTTTTTAAATATTAACCAGCCAATCCCTTCTTATTTAGCAAAATGTGAGAGGAGCAGAAACAATATTTTGCCTGTGGTGATTTCTGGATTAAAAATATACTGTATATATTACATACAAGATGTACTCTGACGTATTTGTTTTCTTTGGAAACACTGAGATCTCTACTATGGATCCAGTGAGGTTAAAAACAAGTAGCTCTATATTTTTTCTGTGAGTAGTTGTGTATATATGCTTGTTGTACAGTTAGTTTCTCAATACCACACAGTGTCATGCCAAAACAATTATTTCTAGATGGAGGCTGCTGATATTGTGTGTTGACTTTCAGTTTCAGTATGACCATTATCCAACCACAAAGCCCACACACCCTCAAGTCACACATGTAGCTTTGTCTAGTTGTTTGGGATCCAAATACATTATGTAAACTTTACTCATTCAAAAGTTTAGTTAAATTAAATTTTGTTTTTCATGTTTTGTCTGTCTGTGTGTTTTGCTTATTTAATTATTTGACTGTTGCTTTTGACACAAACTGTCCACAGTGCACTTCTCCCCAAAGGCCAACCTCAAGCTAGACCAGTTCAAGTGTGTGTGTGCGTGTGCGCGTGCGTGTGTGTGTGTGTGTGTTATCGGTGCATTTATCAAATCTGTTTCCATTCTGCTTCCCTTTTGTCTCTCGTCTTCCTGTCTTGTGAAGAAGAATTTTGTATCAGAGTGAGGAGCAACACACACACACATTCACACAAACACACACCAATCAGTGGCTAGTCCTATATCTGATTCGGAGTTGATCACGGTGGCATATAGAGGGTCTCCAATGAATCCACACACACACACGCTCAGCCCTTTGGTCTGATAACAGCGGTTTGGGGGAAAAGGGGAAGTTGAGGGACAGATATGTTTTTTCCGGATGGACAGGTATGGTTTTGGCCACGCTTCGCTACTCCGGGACACCTCGGTGATTGGCATGGAGGCCGGGTCGCCTCCTCCACTGACAGATTATTCATATCACCTAGTTAGGTTTCATGAAGCAATTATATGTCTTCACACTCCGCCAACTTTGGGAATGGCAGACTATAGAAACACACACTATACGGTCTCTGATGGTGGGAAATGCCTGTCACTGAGGAAGAGGACGGTGGTTTGTCGGGGTTCAGGCTCACAGCGGGGGCATTAAAGTAACACCGTGAGGTATTTTCATTATGAATAAATGTCTGTTTTAATTCTCTTCGGCGCAGAGTTTATGTGGTGCGTTAGTGGACAGAAAGATTTTATATTTTCTGCTTGAACAGGTGTTGTCTTTCAGGTCTTTCGTGGGAAAATACACAGGAAGTGATACAGTTTACACCTTCAGTTTCTCTGGAATAAACTGAATAAGATCAGAGTAAAGTTGGAATGAAGCAGAAACCACTGTTGACTGACAACGACTTAAGAGGAAACAAAAAAAAACCTCAAACTAAATCAACAGTAATCCCCGGGAAGACGCTGCCACATTCCTTCTCTGGTTGACAGGTGGTTCGTAGGAAGTAAAGAGGAAAAACACTGCAGCAAACATGTTCTGACATTTTTTCTACCTACTGTTTTTGTAGTAGTAGTGGTACTACCTGAGGGAGGGACCTCTCTTGGCTACTTGAAACTACAATAAATCTGTACCTTTCAAGTGAAAACTGCTTTGATAATTCAACGTATTCTCATAGAACGGTTCGTATGATATTTTACCAATGAGCACTTCATGAATGATATTACGTCATTAATGTACAGTTATGTAATTAATGTAAAGTTACTGAGGTTAACTTCAGGAAAAGAAACATGGTGACGACGTACCTTAAAATGGCTCTGCTTTAAACTACTTCAACGGCCAACACCCTCATACCTAAACAGCAGAATAGGACAACATGTATTACCGTCATAATGGTTGCAGTTTAAATACGTCCTTAATGTTACATAATGGTCACCGTTAAACTATAAAACTTCATGTTCAGGTTTAGGCACTAAAACTAGGCAGCTAGGTTTAGAAAAAGCATCATGGTTTGGCTTAAAGGGAAATTTCGGTTTATTTCAACCCGTCTCCTGTCGTCCTAAATTTGTTTCAAATGACTAGTGACATAAAAATAATAGTTAGCATGTTAGCTGTTAGCCTAGATATAGCCGGGGAGCATAGTAGCGTCAGACCTGTTAAAACGTAAGTGAATGGGCAACCTTCAAGTGCAAAGTTAGTCCACTAAACAAGCTTTTTTTCCACAAAGACCGCCTCATATCGTTAGGATAAATGTCAGAGAACATATAGAAAACGACATGTAAACGTGTTGTCTTTCCACTGACTTCCAAAATGACATGTATTACTGTCACAACAGTCGCAGTTTTAAAGACGTCCTTAATGTTATGTAATGGTCACACTATAAAACTTTGTGGTTAGGTGTAAGCAACAAAACTAGGCAGCTAGGTTTTGAAAAAGCATCATGAGCCCCTTTTCCACCAACATTTCCAGGAACTTTTATTTCCAGGAATTTATTTACCTGGGTAAAAGAATTCCTGGTAATCTATGTGGTTTGCATTTCCACCACACCTCAAAGTTCTGGAAAATTTATTCAAATTAGCGTGATGATGTAGATGATTCGGCGTGTGCCCTGTATTTAGCTCCACCAGCTTATTGGCTGGTAACATGGTAACATTAGTGCTGGTGTAGAGAGTTGGGGCTGTTTGTCTCAGCCAGCAGCTAAGTATTAAAGTATTTTAATCGAAACACAAACGAAGTGAACCTTGTAGAAATTAAATGAAGTTTGCAGCCACACTGGCATGGAAGTGCGGAACACTGCAAGTGTGTGTTCCACCAATCAGCATTCTTCAAACAGCCCCGCCCCTCAAGAATTCTGGGGAATCTGAAAAGTCCTAGTCTGGGGCCGTTTAGTGGCCGTTTTGGTAAGGAACCGGAACGAGGTGCGAGAGAGACAGGATCCGGAATTCGATGGATGCGCCTTTCCGTCAAAATAAAAGCACCAAGCTAATAAAAATGCGGTGAAACTTTTTAATTTAAAGAATATAATTTACAAGAAAAGCCCCAAGCCATTAAGTTAACCTTTTTCTTTTATTGTAAATCGATGGTGCGCCAGAATTTAAAGTTTTACTTTGGTGAACACTTTTACTTTGGTGAATTTGGTGAATTCCGGATCCGCTCTCTAGACCGGAACCAGAATCCAGACAAAATTCAAAGTGAATGGAAACCAGGCTCTTCCCTGTACGTGAAGAGCCTTGTGACACAAGGCTAGAAAAGTCCTACCCCTCTACTAGGCACTTTTTACAGGGAAAGTTTTTTCCCTGGTGGAATTTCGGTGGAAACACGCCGAGGTTTTTCAAAATCCTGGGTAAATGATAAAAGTTCCTGCGGTGGAAAAGGGGCTATGGTTTGGCTTAAAATATATCACATGACATACGTCACTACTGTAGTACAACGTATCCTGATAGAACACTTCTTACGATATCCTACGAAGAATGCATGCACAACACTTCATATGATATCTTACCAATTAGCACCTTACTAATGACTTTACGTCATTAATGTACAGTTATGGAATTGATGTGAAGTTACTGAGGTTAGATTCACGAAAAGTAACATGGTGACAATGCACCTTAAAATGACTCAAACTTCACACGGTTCCGAACACGTGACTCCAGGGGAAAGTCCAGTTTTTGTGACCTGTCCACCACCCCAACCTGCCTCCTTACAAGACCGCTTGGGACTGCTCCCTTGTTTACTGGACTTGCTTGAGTTTCTTGAAGATGTTTTGCCTCTCATCCAAGAGGCTTCTTCAGTTCTAACTGAACCCTTACAGAGTCGTCGTGGTTACATGTGAGTCGTTGACCCACCTGGCCATCTTGTATGTCGTTAGGGTTAGACGGGTCCAGGTGAGAATGGGTATTAAGCTGTCTGGGGAGGGATCCGAAGACTGCATTGCAGGTGGCTGATAAAGGTGTCATAGGCCACCTCCTCTGTTTAACTATGGTCGTTCCAGTTTGACATAGATGGCTTCTTTCAAACCATCTGTCTTCCCTGGCTAAGATGTTAGCATTGCTGTCCCTGAAGGAGTGTCCCTTCTCCTTTACATGTAAACTGACAGCTGAGTCTTGACCTGAGGAGCTGGCTTTCCTGTGGTGAAACGTCTTCAAGAAACTCAAGCAAGTCCAGTTGCCTACGATATAGCAGTTATGACTACCATGACCTGGATGACTGAGAATCTTCATCGAAAGGTTAAGCGGGTTCATAAAAATGAATGAATGTTTATAATATTACTGACATTGTATTAGTAATTAGTTACACTACTCATTACTGGAAAAGGTAAAATTATGACAACTGTAACTAGTAATGCGTCACTGCCTAACACTGATAGCCAGTAGCAGGTTAGTTTAGCTTAGTATTACGACTGGAAACAGGGGAAAGCAGCGAGACTGCTTCTGTCCAAAGGTAAAAAGATCCATCAGTCATCACCTCCAAAGCTCACTGATCCACTTTTCAAATTGTCATATCTTGTTTGTTTAATCCTTATAAACACAAAAGAATTTTTAAAAAGTAAGTGGTGGCTCTGCAAGTTTATGTGTCAGGATATTACTTGACTGGGCGTGGTTACTTCCTGGAGTCGACAAGATCTGACAAGACCTCAGAAAAGAAACCTAATGAACGAATTTCCCCAAATTATCCAAGTTCAAAGAGCAAAAATTGTTTTGATAGAGAAATTAAAAAATATTAACAACACTAATAAATGGGAGGAAAGAAAGAAATCCTCACATTCAACAAGCGTTAACCAGAAAATGCTTGGTGTCTGAAAAAGCTACCTTAAATGAACCTTAACGACAATTAATTATCAGCATTTCACTGATTAATTTCATTCTCATGTCACTGAAGAGGTTACTGCGAAAGAAAAACGAACAAACCCAGTGAAATAAGGACGGTTTCCATTGATGTTGCCAAAAATAAATAAACTTCCACTCCCTGTGAATACCCCATTACCCCTGTCATGCAGCTGAAGGTTAAACAGTCATAACTTGCCTGTATATATCCGTGTTCAGAGGGAGTTGGTTCAACAGAATCGGGCTGCGATTACTCAACAACTACAGCAGAAAATCAGTGTAGCCTGACTGCCTCTCAAAACAGACACATGCACCGCTGAAAGACGCGGCTTCATCGGCAAGACCGGCACGTACGCAACGCCTCCTTAGCTAAATAACAGATGAAAACTAATCTAAACACACACACGATTAAACTTGAGGTGTACCGCACATTTGACACCTCTGCAGCCTGTGAGTGACATCATGGGAAAACTGTGAGGTGGCAGGTTTTGTTTTTGGCAACAGACCTCCATAAACACTGACATATAGAAGGTTTGGGGTGGTGATTTGAGTTTCACTCTCTTCTTCACACACACACACACACACACACACACACAAAACTGTGCACAGCTCCAGTTCTCACACCATCAGCTGTGACCTGGTTAGCTTTAAGCCGCTGTTTGAGCCTGGCCCTTAGTTGAGGTTGGCTGCTCAGACAGGGCAATAGTTTGCACTCACACACACACACACGGACACACACACTGGCCACTGTGGCTAATTGAATGGCCAGGGCAGGAGGTCCAGGTCTTTATGCTCATGGAGAGGAGCCATGAATATCTCTGTTTCATTTGGACTTCACACTCCGAGGCGGTGGGAAAAGGTGAATGAGTGTGGGAACGAGCAACTTCAGGCTCTGAATATTTACCTCCCTAAAAGCTGTGAGAGGCGAGAGTAAGAAGTTGTATACCAGAAGATGAAGACAATACATTTTATTTGATTGTAAAATTGTTGCACATTTGATTAATACAACACTGAGTGTCTTGTGAGACTCTTAAACTGAACTACATTGAAATCAGATTCCACATCTGAGTATTATAATCACATCCGCCACTGAGGTTGTGTTCCTGTTTAGTTTGGTCTGTTGGTTTATAAAGTGAGTTGATTTAGTCATTCAGAGGTTGGGAGATGGTGGATGGCGTGACACCTAAGTGAGACGCCTGCCTAGCTGCACACCACTGTTTAAAGTTGGATTAAAACTTGTGCTTCAGCTCTATGCAGAGCCTATGCCGTAGCCTAGGGTGACCATATTTTGATTTCCAAAAAAGAGGACACTCGGCCGGCCACAACATAGCCTACTTAAATGATACTCGCAGTTTACTCAAAGATGCCTTATAATTTTAATATATTTAAAATTTATATGTATGGATAGAAAATTCAGTTATATTACAAAATAATATCTCTCAAAGACAGAAATTCAGATAGGCCC
>NC_065528.1:29456821-29473977 GCF_006386435.1 Epinephelus moara | reverse complement strand
CACAAGCCTATGGCATTTTACATTGTATAAATTAGCCTAGCAGCTAGCGGACTTTTCCTCTACTCATATGAAGCCAGGGACAACAGCAACATTTAACAAAGGTAACGTTACACAATTTGGCTCCATTACAACTCACAAGGTTCACTGACAAAACAACTGTCTTATACTAAACACATTTTACAAACAAAATATAACAAGCTAACGTTATTAGCACAAGCCTATGGCATTTTACATTGTATAAATTAGCTTAGCAGCTAGCGGACTTTTCCTCTACTCTGATGAAACCAGGGAAAACAGCAACATTTAACAAAGGTAACGTTACACAATTTGGCTCCATTACAACTCACAAGGTTCACTGACAAAACAACTGTCTTATACTAAACACATTTTACAAACAAATATAACATGCTAACATTATTAGCACAAGCCTATGGCATTTTACATTGTACAAATTAAATCTCGTTTAAGTCCAAAACACGCTAAACTGGTGTTTTAGCGAGTCATTGCTATGTTTCCAGCAGCTTTTTAGGCACTAGCAATACGCAGGAATTGTTGGTCCATGTTTGTTAACTTACCGGTGAAAGTGAAAGCCAACCCATGAACAAGCTTTTTCTGCTGTTTCGCCTTGCTTTATTTGCCTTTTTTCAGCGCTTTTTGTAGCTTCTTTTCTTAACTCCCAATTTCACCTGCACGTTGTGCCCAGAAACATCCCGACTACAGCAAGAAGAAAATAAAAAAACACAGATAGAGGGCAGAGTGTCTGCAGATAAATACACCGCCACACGCCTCTAATGGGCCATAAGAGATGATAGATAGGGATGATTTTACTACGTGTCCATAAAAAATTTTTTTTAGGAGAATCCTGCACAGTATACCTTTAAAACAAGTTTTTATTCCCCTTGTAGCTCTGAAAAAGTTGATATGATACGAAGTTCTCACCAAGCCGTGACAATATGCAAGTGAAAGTGAAAAATGTCCGATTTAATGGATTTTTCATTTTAGGCCTTGAGGCAATCCATAGCTTCAATCAAAAAAAGCAGCATCTATATGCTGGTTCAACCCGAGTATCAGTTCATGTACAGTATACATCTCAGCTTTTAATCATTTCCCTGCATGTATGTGTATGTTTTTGTGTGTATTAATGTTCATGCATGTGGTGTCACCCCTTATCTGCATGAGGAAAGGAAAGGAAGTAAAAAGGACAGAGAGAAAATGGAGTCTTGGAGGAGGAAAATGAAACCTCAGAGCAGGAGTTGAGGGAGAGGTGAGAGGACGGCGGCAGATAGACGGGGCATGAGAGGAGCGGGAAGGAGGAAAAGGAAATTGAAATGGTGTGATGAGAGGGAGAGAAAACGGAGGGGAAAGGGAAGAGTCTGCCTTATTTGATGCAATAATGTGTCCGCTGATGTTCAGCATTCACACAAGTCGAGTCACGTATGAAATCAATGGATGAGTCACTGCATCACACACGTGTGTGTCAGGGCAATAAATATCAGATATTGGTCAGTGATGTTGATGCGCAAAGGATTTTATCAATAAAGGTTTGAGTGCAGAGTTTTGGTGTCACAGCCTGGACAAAAGTGGTGAACCAAGCAACCCATTCACCAGAATAAATGTTGGCACTGTGTGTTATGGCAAACCTTACATTATGTTTGTACGTTATTGTGTAGGAGGTACCTTGAAATCGTTGTTGTTAACATGTGGTTAGGTTTAGGCACAAAACCCACTTGGCTATGGGGTTAGGAAAAGATTGTGTTTTGGCTTGTAATACTCATTGATGGTGGCACAATCCCGGCTAGAAACGCAGCAATGTTTTGTAACCACTTTCCTAGGAGCTATCCTGGCAGGAAATACAGTGATGTCTCCGTAAAAAAACAACCATTTTTGTGGCACTAACCCAGCAAGAAACACTGTGATGTCTCAGTTAAAGATAACTTCTACTCATGGTGCCATGCAGGCAGGAAAGGCAGCAATGTCTCAGTCAAAAACAACCATTTTTGTGGCTAAAAAAACGGCCACATTTGGAGGCTAAAAGCTGCTGGAAACACAGCAATGACTCGCTAAAAAAACAACAGTTTTTGTAGTGGTCTTGTCTATGTGTCACATCACTAACCATCCCTTGTAATACTGTTTTGGTGGCACAATCCCAGCTGGAAACGCAGCAGCGTCTTACTAAGAAACAACAGCTTTCCTGGGAGCTATCCTGGTGGCAGGAGATACAGTCATGTCCTGGTCAAAAAACAGGAGGAAACACGGCGATGGGTCGCTAAAAAACACCCATGTTTGGAGGCTAAATGCTGCTGGAAATGACTTGCTAAAAAAAACTGTTTTTGTTGTCTATTGGCCTTGAACAGTGGTCTTGTCTATGTGTCATGTCATCCACCATCCCTTGTAATACTTTGGTGGCACAATGACAGCCGGAAACAAAAAAAACAACTGCTTTCCTAGGAGCTATTCTGGCAGGAAATACAGTGGTCTTGGTCAAAAAACAACCGCTTTTTGTGGCACTAACCCAGCAAGTAATGCAGTTATTATAAGTTAAACACAACTACTTCTCATGGCACCATGCCTGCAGGAAACACAGCAATGTCTTGGTAAAAAACAACCGCTTTTCATGGCACCATCCCAGGTGGAAACACAGCGAAGGGTTGCTAAAAAAAACTCCCACCTTTGGAGGCTAAAAGCTGCTGGAAATACAGTGATGACTCACTAAAAAAACAAGTTTTTGTAGTCTGTTGGCCTTGAAAAGTGGTCAAGCCTTTGTGTCACATCATCCACCATCCCTTGTAATACTCAGTTTTGGTGGCACAATCACAGCTGGAAATGCAGCTCAAAAACAACTGCTTTCCTAGGAGCTATCCTGGAGGAAATACAGTGATGTCTTGGTCAAAAAACAATTGCTTTTTGTGGCACTAACCCAGCAAGAAATGCAGTTATGTCCCAGTTAAAAACAACTGCTTCTCATGGCACAATGCCGACAGGAAACGCAGCGATGCCTCCAAAATAAGCAACCACTTTTTAGTACTAACCTGGCATGAAATTCAGGGATGCCTCACTTAAAAACAACTGCTTTTCATGGCACTATCCCAGCAAGAAAAATAGTGATGTCTTGGTTAGAAACAAGTACTTCTCATTATACCATGCCGGCAGCAAACACAGCAATGTCTTTGTAGAAATACAACCGCTTTTCATGGCACTAGCTAAGGTGGAAACACAGTGACGGGATGCGAAAAACTCCCACGTTTGGAGGCTAAAAGCTGCTGGAAACACAGCAATGATTGTTGCACCATCCACCATGCCCTCCACTCCAATGACAGAGTCAGCCTATATACTTCATCACTTTAGAAATGTCGATACGATTGAAACGTATAAATGCTATAAATGCTGATTTAGGGACTTAACCAATCATACAAGGATTAAAATTGTTAAATTCTCAAGTTAAAAGTGATAGAAAACATACAGATTTTTAGGCTGTAAGACAGATATCAACACCACATGTTTTCAGTCAGCAGCTCCTGTACAAAATAGCTGGACTTCTAACCTTACTTCTGTCAAACTTTAAATTAATTCACCTACACACACACACACACACACACACACACACACACACACACACACAAAGTATACCAGGAAAAAAACACTCACCTCTGTCTCACACTTTGAGGCACAAACTCATTTCATTACGATGAGACATGCCTCATTTTTAAAACCCAAACCAGTCAACAAATGAAGCGTTCACTAAATGTTGCATAATGCTTTGTGTATGTCTCACACACACACGCACACACGCACACACACACAGACTGGCCAGACAGACACAATAAATATCTTCTAATACCTTTGTTCATACTGTATAATAGCTCTCATAAGGGCAGAGAGGGGCCACAGCTTCAATTATGGAATAAACACTTATGGGAAAACACACTGGACACACACACACAGATGCACACACACACACATAAACAAACACGCACAGAATAAGGAGGAAGTGAGCATCATTAGGGCAGGACTTGACTGGAGCCAGCAGTTATAGTCCACTGTCTGTGTTACTCTGTTACTCACCCTGAGATCAACCACCACTTCACAAACGGATCTGGTTCAGTCAGTCGGCCGTCTCTGACATTATGTGATGATGCAGTTTGGAAGATGCAGTGTGGCTGATTTATCTGCTGCATAATTAATGAAAACTACGCTGTTTGTCTATGAAGAAGATGTCAGCTGAATCTGATACAGCGTATTGATCAGAGGCTGTTATCGGCAGTATTTGTATCAGGCTTAAAAACAGAATCAGCTGTATTAGGCCAGGTGTATGTATGCACAGGTAGATGGAAGAAGATAAATACAATTTCAATACAATACTACGAGGCATAAAACAGGTGTGACCAGGGGTGTTTCTAAGACTTGAGGACACTGGGTGCTCCGCCTGGACCTCTGTTGGGTCGTCCACTTTTTTGGGGGTATATACAAACTCTATTTTGATGCTTTTTTGTAATGCACTCTGGCACTTTATTTTTTTATATTTCGGTGTATTAAAAAAAATAAAAATAAACAGTTGGTGGGCCACCCAGCATTCTATCCTATTGAGGGTCAGATTTGGCCCACAGTTATATTCATGATGTGAGTGGATGTGTACAATCTATGCATGTTAAAGTATACATTTAGCCTACATAACATACTGCAGCTTAGTTTTACATTTAACAGTGATTCTGACAAGATAAATGAACAGAAGTATCAGGGGCGGAGCATTAGGCGCTGAAACCTCGAAGAGTTTGGGGGCATAGTCCCCCAGGGCAATTATTTAATTATCAACAGCAGCTTCATGTGCTATTTTTTAAGCTATTTGAGATACTAGAATACCTAAAAATATGTATATTATTTGGGATAAAAATCATCCTGTAAATGGCGCCCAGTAGCTCACATGGTAGAGCAGGTGCCCAATGTACAAAGGCTTTGTCCTTGCTGCAGGGACAGTAGGTTGGATTCCAACCATGGCCCTTTGCTGCATGTCGTCCCCCGTCACACTGACAACTGTTCTATCAATTAAAGGGTAAAAAAACCCTAAAAGTACCTTTTAAAAATATCCTGTAGAGCCCACATGGTATTTTATGACTTGTTCTCCAACTGTCTTCATCATTCTGAAACACAACAGGAGTTGAGGATGACTAATTTTCCCTCCTGCCACCTAATAAGAGGCAAAAATTGTCTGATGATATTGTTTTTAAGTTGCATAACAGACTGTAGGTAGGGTAGAAATTAGGTGTAAACAACATTACTGATCTTGAAACCTGTTTTTGTTTGTTATACTGTGCAGGAGTGGAATTCACAAAATGAATGTTTACCCAACAAATATGCCACATTTGCATCCATCCCACCCCACAATAATCTGGGTTCCTCCTGCATTGCCCTAACAATGCCGAGTAAATGTCTTCTTCAGTACTCTCAATATTGGGCCAGCAGACCAACATTTATCCAGTTAGAGAGAGTGGTTGGAGTGGACCTCAGAAATATACATGTGTTCACAGAACATGTGTAAAAATACAAATTCTGTTATCCGCTCTACATGCCCTTGAGAAGGCAAACTCATCTCCGTTAATGATTCTTTTTTTAAATTTTAGAAATAGTCAATAGAAATCTATAACAAAAATTTAAAATTCAATTTAATTAATTTTTTATTTTTATTATTTGGTATTTTTGTCATATACAAATTTGTAGTAATGATTGGCAACATACAGTACAGTATATGTTGATGCTGACCAATGTCGAGTTTGTATTTCATCATGTGTCAATACTATAAAATATACGGTAGCTAGTTTAGATTCAAAATCTGGCACGAGGGCCCATTGTAATAACATGCACTGGGGCCCGTCCTGACTACTATACCCCACTGAGTCTGAGACACTCATCGTGTTGACAACTGAGAGGAAACTCTGCCTTTTTAGGACGTTTTTTCTCAATTATTTCAATACATTCTAATTATTAATCGAATAGAGCGTCATCATACGGCTTGAGTAGCCTTTCAGTCATTACATTTCAATGTTGATGTTGTTCCCCATCATCATTGTCATCACTATACAGACCTAACAACAGCGCTGCTGGCAGTTATTTTGAATTTAGGGCGGGGCCTATTCCATCCTGATTTAGGATTTCTAACTTGGGAAATCTCTTAGGATGGTTCTGTAAAAGCTAAATTCCTAGTCGACGATAAGAAAGGATTTTTTTCCCTTAATGCAGTTAGGAAACATGTTTCTGTAATACCAAAAATCCTAAATGTCAACCCATACTGAGATAAGAGAGGACCTCAAACATAGGTTTCTATCATGAGGCCCCAGGACTTGTTTTAGCATTAGCATTAACAGAAGCATCAATGTTAGTATCAGTATGGATGTGAGAATAAGTATTAGCAGCCGACTAGAGTTAGTATTTTTAATGTACAGTGTGTTCCAGTTTTTATAATGTATTTATGTGTTTGGTATAAAGAAAGGTCAATATTACAGATATACCAATGTACAGTAATAAATCTACAACGAAGACACAGGTATCATATTAAACTAGAGGACCTGATGCACTCATTGGTACTAGTGTTATGTTATCTTGTTGGAAAGGGGGACAAATAATGCTCCAAAGTTACGCTAAATTTTGGCGAGGGAAAAAGGAACACTGCCTTTATTTTGAAATGATGTATCTAAATATTTCTACATACTGGAGTCATTAAACAGTCTTGGAATTGCATAAACTGGGTACAACTGGGAAACTGAGAGTTGACAGCCAAATACTCTTTACACTATTTCAGTTCTGCACACAATTTAAGCAATATTTAATTAAAGTAGCCTCAAGATTGTATGAATAAATGAAGGACATTTTTTTTTATTCTTTTACTTTCCTCTACTTCTTTTTTATGAGGGCATTTCTTCGGCCTAAAACATGACTTAATTGGATTATATTCACATAAGTGTTCAAATCTAACCGTTGGGTGTGGACGAGGGAGGACTTTTGAAAATGTTGTCCTCACCTTCCCTAATGATGTGACATCAGACCAGATCAGCTGAATCCTCCTGGTAACACTTAGTTAAATGTTTTCAACAATACACACATACAACACATGCAATTTTAAAACACACACTGCAGTCTGATATAGTTGAGGATGATGATAGTGTGTATACAGTGTACAGTGGACATGGGGGGTATATGAACGTTCATTTCCAGCATCAGCTAGTTGTTAAACACACGTTAAACACACGTTAAACATGGCTTAATAGAGACATGCTAACGTTATTAGCACAAGCCTATGGCATTTTACATTGTATCAATTAGCCTAGCGATGAGCAGAGCCAGGATAAATCACACACAAGACTTAAAATGCTATTTTTGTGGAGGCTTTATTGTCTTCACAGTTTATTGTTTCTTATCTGTGAAATTAAAGTAAATAAAAGCATGGCAGAGCAGCTGTGGCTCAGAGGTAGAGAGGGTCGTCCACTAATCAGAAGATCAGCGGTTTGATTCCCAGCTCCTCCAGTCCAGTCAAAGTATCCTTGAAAAGTATCCCACATTGCTCCATCGGTGTGTGAGTGTGTTACAAACTGAGTAGCAGGTGGCACCTTGTATGGTAGCCACAGTTAACAGTGTGTGAATGTGTGTGTGAATGGGTGAATGTGACTCGTAGTGTAAAAAGTGCTGTGAGTGGTCGGAGGACTAGAAAGGCGCTGTACAAGTGCAGGTCCATTTACTATTTACAAGGGTTAGGGGGGTGAGATGGGCTGGGAAGGTGAGACAGGGTTAGAGGGGTGAGGCAGCTGTCAGGAGGGTGAGACAGAGGTTGGGAGGGTTAAAGTTGTTAGTTTAGCCCCACTGGCTATACTCTGCCTCCCCTGGGCCTATTTTACATACTTTTCTCTCAAACCCAATAAACAAACAAGGAGCACAATTAGTGCTGTGTGCATGTGCGTCTGCGTGTCTGTGCGCATGTGCATGTGTGTGTGCATGTGAATTAAGAGCGTGGGAGCAAACGAAAATGATTTTCTGTCTAAAAAATTGAGTTATGTGGACATGCACACACACAGGGCGACGCATGGCCTCGCGCTCACACACACACTAAACATAATTTCTCATAACACTCTAATATGGTTCATTTTCAGCTATCAAAACACACATGAAAAGAGTGTTAACGCTGTCAACAAGCGAGCATGGGATGTGGAACCGTCGTTTTCATTCTCAATATGTCAAGGTTAGGGTGTATTCCAGCAGAGAGCGAGGGAGAGGGGGAGAGAGGAAAGAGAGGGTTAGAGGGGGAAGGAGTGTCGTTCTCCATCCTCTGCTCTCCAGAGAATCCCATCATGAAACGCCAAAGCACAAAGAGCTCAGAGCCTTCGACTGAAACCGAGGGACCTTTAATCCAAATGCGGGAGCATCGCTGGGGCAACAGCGCCACCCAGCACGCCACTGCACTTACTACACCTCCTCTTCCTCTTCCTCTAAATCCTGACCAGCCTGTCTTTATGTTCTTTTAAAAAAAGGAAAAACAAAGGGACATTTTTTGCCATCCCACATTAATTCAATGATCAAAATGAGCGGCGGTGAAACAATTCAAGTCGATTCGGCGCCCGGTTTTTGAGCAAACCGTCTTCCCCCCCTTCCTCTTTCCTCCTCAGACACATGAGAGAGGTAATCAAAGCCAGTCTTCTTTCTGTGTGGGAATCTAACCCTTAATGGGCTTCACCAACCTCACAGCCAAGCACACACACACACACACACACACAAAATCAAACTAATTACAATTTGTCCTTTCTCTTTTGTCCTCTTCACAGTGCTCCCTTTTAATTCCCACCAAGAACACACTAAAAAAAAGGCTGGTGGTGGGTGTATGTGAGGAGTATAGTGGAGAAGGGGGGTGTACTGAGGGATTTTCCAAAGTGGCACAGTAAAATAACACACTGGAGTGTATATCGGCTTCCACTCTCCCTCATTTAAATAAGCGCCAACACTGATTTTCTAACAAAAATATGGTACTAGTATAATAACAATGAAATAAGACCCTGTGAAAACTCGCAGCCTGCAGCAAGTATTTAAAATATCATTTAAAAAGGGCTGATCTGTAATTCAGAGCGGATATGGTATCAGACGGCGTGCTTGTCATTCCCGGCTATAATCTCCACTACGCTGAGAAACACACTGTCTGCTGGCAGCACTGGAGAGAGGGAGGAAGAATGGGGAAGAAGGGGGGGCACGCAGGATTTGACTACTTATTTTTCCTTCTCCTCTAGGTGCCATTCGTTTGTCTGGTATCTCGGAAATCTCGGAACCTATTTTAAGAAGAAATCACAGATCGGGGAGAGAAGTCGGAGCGCAGAAATGGGAGGCAGGAGAACCAGGAAAAGTTTCAAAATGATTAGATGGGAGCGGAGCGCAGAAATGGGAGGCAGGAGAACCAGGAAAAGTTTCAAAATGATTAGATGGGAGAGGACGATGGAGAGATGAAGGGGTCCAGAGACGGACTTTCAAGAGAAAAAGAAACACTTAGCTGACTAATCAGTTATAGAAAATTCTTTAACAGTTATTCTGATAATTGATTAATTGTATGAGTTTATCCGACAAAAAACTTTTAACCTTTAAGAAAGTTTACCTTAACGTCTTACGTTACTCAGACCTGTTGAGATTCAAAGTTCACTCTGCTCCACAAGGTCCATTTAGTGGCTGCTCTGGAGCTCTTGATCACATCACATGATCTTCCTCAACAGACTGAGTTGTCAGTTTTTCTTTGTCTTTTCTTTTTAGCATTTTAAGAACATTTCATGCATGTTGGTTTACAAATTAGGACTGAAGTTCATTCCTGACTTTGGAAAAAGATCAATAATTACTTGTTGTAGCGTGTCAGTTATTAGATAGGAAAGGCTGATGGACAGATAATCTGAGGCAATGAGGCACAATAAGACCAGGATCCAGATTTCTCCAGAAGTCATTAGTTTAAGGTCCACACAGTTTAATATATTCAGCATCAAACTTGCGTTAGGCCATGTTGTTGAGCTGGTTTTCTGTCTCTGTCAAGCTGTTCATTGGTCACTCACTCTAAAGCAGGAAATGGAACTTCACATTCAAAAATTTGTGCCAGAAATTCACTGTACCTTACAATATAAGGTGTGTTTTTACAAAGTCCGGAGTCACTTCTCACATTAATTACTCACTCTGTCCATCCATCCATTTTCATCCGCTTATCCGGGGCCAGGCTGCGGGGGCAGCAAGCCAAGCAAAGCACCCCAGACGTCCCTCTCCCCAGCAACACTTTCCAGCTCCTCCTGCGGGACCCCAAGGTGTTCCCAGGCCAGACAAGATATGTAATCCCTCCAGTGTGTTCTGGGTCTGCCCCGGGGCCTCCTACCAGTGGGACGTGCCTGGGACACCTCCAGCGGGAGGCGCCCAGGAGGATCCTGATCAGATGCCTGAACCACCTCAACTGATCCCCTTTCGACACGGAGGGGCAGCGGCTCTACTCTGAGCTCCCTCCAGATGTCCGAGCTCCTCACCCTATCTCTAAGGCTGAGCCCAGACACCCCACGGAGAAAACTCACTTCCACCACTTGTATCCACGATCTCATTCTTTCAGTCACTACCCAGAGCTCATGACCATAGGTGAGGGTTGGGACGTAGATGGACCAGTAAATGAAAAGCTTTGCTTTGTGGCTCAGCTCCCTCTTCACCACGATGGACCGGCGCAGCACCCACATCACTGCAGAAGCCGCACCGACCCGCCGATCCATCTCATGCTCCATTCTACCTTCACTTGTGAACAAGACCCCGAGATACTTGCACTCCCTCACTTGAGGCAGTACCTCTCCTCCAACCCGAAGGAGACAATCCACCGGTTTCCGCCACAGAACCATGACCTGAGACTTGAAGGTGCTGACTCTCATCCCAACTGCTTCAAACTCACTCACTCTGTGTTACATTAAGTTCGTGAAGAAGCTTTGGTTTTCTCACGGGTCCTCACTCTGGACGAAGAATCCAAAACACGACCATTCTTGATGAATTGAAGTGAAAAGGGTTCACATTTAACAACAGGTAAAAAAAAACATTAAAACATCTGTTCACAAACTCTTAGTATGTTCCCTGTTTTTGGATTCTTCATTCACCATGCCTGGTTATGTTTAGCCAACACATACACAAGGTTGGGTTCAGGAAAAAAGAACAGGGTTTGGCTTTACAATCTTAAGGGAAGCAAACACAGGCCTCCTGGGTGGAAGTCAGTGGTTGTTGGACCCATCCACCACCCCTCTGTCCCGCCTTACTTGGACTTTCGCCCCCTTAACTTTCATTTCTTTTTTGATATATGCAAGTACACAAGAAAATGACGATTAACTAAATCTTGAATCGTGATTCTTGAATCAATTGAGGCGGCCTTCCGCAACGGGAGGCGCTGTTGAAGACTTGTGGGAGGAGCTGTTGATGACGCCACACATGCGACCCGCTGGTGGTGGATAAACAGGAAACAGCTGATAGCAGGAATTAGCGAGCAGCTAGTAACAAGAGGGAAACACAAACCTGACAGACGCTGTAAAGATGAGCAACTGGGGAGACAAGGAATTGCGCGCCCTCCTTGTCCTCACAAACGAAGAGGCCATTAACCGTCAGATGACGGGAACGGTGAAGGACGGGCCGACTTACAAGAGAATCGCCGAAGGACTGACCAGCCGCGGCTTCCCTCCCACGTCACTGTTTACGTCGCACGCTGAGCTACATGTTTTGTTACTTGCTCACGCCCCCCATTGCCCCGAAAAAGGCACATTCTGTATAAACAAAAGTAGGCAGGCAACATTTTGCTGCACTCCCTGATTTTGTTTTTATACTGCCAATGCTGAAAAAAGACTGATTGGGCTTTCCTGCAAATTTGCACAACTCCTATCTAAAAAGGGCTTTAGTCTTTTAGAAAGTTTAACATGTTTATAACAAACATCTTAAAACATTAGTCGCTGTTGGGATTGAGTTCATTGCTGGCCCGGGAACAGCAGTTGATGAAAAAAAATCTCACCTTAATCTCAATCTTTTTCAGAAGATGGAGTTTGCCCAGTTGTTTCAGTTTAGCACTTTTAAGAACTTCTTATCCATGTTGGCTTTAAAAGGTAAGATAAAAGAGTTGTTTTTGACCCTGGAGAGAGGCAACAGTTGACAAGAAATTCTCACCACAATGTCCATTTAGTAGCTCTAGTTCTGGAGCTTTCAGTTGTATCACACAGTGTGATTAATTAACAATTAAAAACTATAAATAATTGTTGTTTTAAGGTGTCGGATATGAGGATTTACTGCTTTTCTCTCTCTTTTTTTTTGGACTGCTGGTCAGACGAAACAAGGAATATAAGGATGTCACTTGGGGCTCACATTTGATATTTTACAGATTATATACAAATGATTCAATGACATTAAGGGCTCGGACAAAACAAGCAATTTGAAGACGTCACTTTCTGCATATTTTCACTAATTTCTGACATTTTATAGATTAAAAAAATGAATCAAATAATCTGAATTAATCCTTAGCTGCAGCCTGAAATGGAATTATGAATGACTAAGACTGTCTTGGCAACACACACACACACACACACACACACACACACACACACACACACTGGAACCCACACACACACGTAAACACACATTGGGTTTTGGTTAGACGTGTGGTCTGGACAGGAAAGGGCCGGGGCCGCCACACTCAGCAGGACACGGACCTCAGGCAGTTCACACTACACACACACTCATGCAAATACACTGCCAGGCCATCCTTACCCACCTATCCTGTTGCAGTGGGGGGTCGGAACCGGCCAGACACACACACACACACACACACACACACACACAGAATCATAGACATCCTCATATTCAAACACACACACTCAGTTGGCGGAAACTGGCAGTGACATGCTGTCCGGCGGCTCAGGCTCAGGGCTCTGAGGTTGGGCTGAGCCATCTATCATACAGCCAGAAACACAGTAACCCAAGACATGAGTGGCAGGGGATCACACACACACACACACACACACACACACACACACACACACACACACACACACAGTGAAGAAGACATGTGTAAGTATTCTCACAAACAAAACACTCCGTCAGACAAAGCCCGCGGTGCGCTACGTCACGCCACGCTGGCAGTCTATGAGAAACCCTCAGTATGAATCTAATGAGACGTTTTGATCAGATTCCTCACACGTACGCATGAGTAGCTCTCACTGTTAGCATCAGTGTTATCCTGGTTTTCAAAGGAGAGTTTCAGTGTCAGGATAAAACATAAAAAAATCTTGGATAAACACAATCCAAAAATTCTGATTTTTGGTCGACATTTACAAAACAAGATATTCTGCAACATGTTTATACACTCAATAAATCAATTATTCAATAGACATTAAAATAAATCAGTTTCAGTTTCCATGAACATGATATTGAATATTTATGGCCTTTATTGGTTTTGGACAACAAAACAACAAGACAACAAGACATTTGAAGATGTCCTCTCAGACTATGGGAAACTGTGAGAGTTATTTTGTAATTTTCGCGCACATTTTTGAGACTTAAAGATCAATTTAAAAAAAGAAAATAAGCAAAATAATCAACAATTCTAACTATCTTTGTCTTTTTAACCTGTTGTTGCTGCTGAGTCAGTTTGACATCCTGGATATATCCTTCAAACACAGACTGTAGACCCCTCTGTCTGCTTCTCTCTGGAATCACTCTTTCATTTCTCCAAAAATATGATAATATTCCTTCAGGGAGTGCAGTTAGTTACAGTGTGGGCTCCATGCTTACTGCGACAGCTTGTAGGACCACCACAAAGGGGCGGGGCTTATAGACAGGTCAGTTTTCTGGTGGAGGGTCCCCAAACCCACCTTTCATATGTGCTTCTTTGAAAAAAAAATGAAGTGAATGCCCTCGGTACTCAGCCTCCGCTAATGTGTACCAGGAGTCCCAAGTTTTAAAAAATTGTGTAAGAAGATCAGTCGTCCTGGTTCGAGACATCTGAATCACGCTACTGTTTTCAGCAAATTATCAATAGATAATAGGCCCATTTCCACCGCAGGAACTTCGGGGTAATTTTACGGGGCCGGGGCCGTTGGTGCGTGTCTCCACCGCAGGAACCACCCCTGAAGGACAGAGTTCTGGAACTTTTACAGGGGCTAAACAAGTCCCTGCCTCGGAGTAGGTACTCAGAACGGCCCCGAGAGACTCCTGGCTGGGGCTTGGGGATTACTTGGTGCTGATTGGATATACACAAGGCGGGATGTGACGTTTTGTAATTACTATCTACTTATATCTTATATCTACTTATCGTAGATTAGCTGGGCTAACCGTTAGCTGTTAGCCGTTAGCGGTGACTGAATTAACTCATTAACTCAATATACGGAGCCCGGTAACTTTACAGGAACCTTCCTCCGACTCCGCCCTCTCAGTGGAGACACGGCGGTTGAGAGGGCCGAGCGAGAGGACGTTCCTGTAGTAGTTCCTGCCAAATAGTACCAGGAACTTCTTCAGTGGAAACGGGCCTAATGACCTGAAAATATAATATAAACTCTACTTTTATTAGTTCAACATTCTTTATTTTATACTGTATAATCTAGAAGTATGGTGGTGACTGATGATTTCCTAGCTTAAAATTGAGCTATTGTGATCTGTGTGCTAATGCTAACAATGTAGTAACACGAGGGCTAGCACTAGTGAGCTGGGCTACTGGAGTGTGGATACAAGACCTAAGCCTGACCAATAGGACCTGATGGGCAGGGCCAAGTTGGGACAAATATTTGCAAATGATGTTAGTGTCGGGTCAGCGTACTTGATACAGTGCCTCAGGTTCTTTTTAGTGAAAATATAGTCTAAAAATAAATAAAAATTGACAAACCTACAGTTTGTGTTTGGCTACTATTTCAGTTTTTCTTTTCTTTGACTTACGGTATGTTAACTGCATCAGGCTTGGGTCGGTTGGGGGCTATTGTCACCTCACAGCAAAAGGGTTCCTGGTCCGAACCCAGGGTGGGGGAGCCCCTCTGTGTGGAGTTTGCATGGTTCCTCCAGGTACTCCAGCTTCCTCCCACAGTCCAAAGACATGCAGGTTAATTGGTGACCCCCAACAGGATAAGTGGTTACGGAAAATAGATTAATGAAAGAATGTTAGGTTTGGGTCAGGTTTGGCTACTGCTGTCTTGGATTCTGGTTCGGACAGAAATATGTGGCCCAAACTGACCTCTGTTGGCTACCACTGTAAGTCAGTAACACTCGTCATGCTTGTTGTAGTGATCTTGGAAGAATCTCTTTAGATGACCACCATGGCTACAGAGACACACATACAAAACCTCAACAGAAAATCTAAATAATACCGAGACACCACACAATACTAAGCAGCTGACTGACATGAAGGTTACCATGTTACAGATACTCAACAGTGGCTCTAAATATCCACTATCAGCAGCTTTGACCCCTAAACATCACAGTCTTTATTGGCTATATTCTTAACTGGTTAGTGTCCCACTTCCCAGCCCACTTCACAATCAAGCCTTCAGCCTGAGTAAGTGCCCCACTTCATTTGTAAAACACCCCTGTGAATGATACAAACCGCCACTTCCCCTGTCTAAATCTCTTCCTCTCTCTCTCAACAGGCCTCACCATTCACGCCCCTCTGAAACCCGAGCCGCTCAGATTGATGGGAGGATGGCTCTCATTTGGACCAGGAGAAAAGTGGCCAGTTTAAGGGCTGCTACTGTATTTTAAACGCTACGGGTGTTAAAGAGACTGATGAGCCTGGCGGCGGCGGCAATGGTGACCCTCCCTCCTGGCTCGGTGCAAAACCCCATTGGGAGAATGAGAGAGAAGAGGGGGGTGGAATGGAGGCGGGAGACGGGGGGAGGAGGAAGAGGAGGAGGGGAATAAATCTGCGTGGCGGCGGGAATCGATCGTTTCTCCCCTCCTTCCCGCGCTATCTCATCTGCAGGGGCTGAGAGAGGCAGAGCGGTTTAAACGATCCTGACCTTGTCCGACATAAATAGTCAGAAAAGTCCACAGAGCTGATAGCTTTGTGTAAGGCTGGGGGGGCGGGGGAGAAAAGAGGGAGGGGGACGCATTGAGATAAGAAGAGGGGGGGGGTGAATGAGATAATGCCCTGGCGTTACTACATCAGAGTCCATGTCGCTCACACGCACAGACGTCGCCGTGGGAAACAGCCTCGGCCTCGCTTCCTGTCTTCCCTCCTTCATCGCTATCTCTCCCTTCTTCTTCCTCTCGGATCAGAAAAAGAAGGGAGTCAAGAGCGGAGAGGAGGAGTGTAAAGTCTTTCCTCCGCAGAGCTCTCATCTTTCTTTCTGTGATTACCTGAGAGAAGGATGGAGGAAGTCAATTGGCTCCCATGAACACCCATTCTGCACTCCTGAAGAAGACGTGAGTGTTTTAAAGTAAGAAAGGAGCTCTTTTGTGCGGGTGCCCCTCTTCTTTTCTTTTGAGTGTAATGCCGCTGTACCTGACAGTGGCGCTGCCCCGGGTAAAGGCAGAAATCTCTGCCTCCATTGTCACCTGTTCCTCTAATCATTTTCCGCCCTTCATGCCACAATGGAGGAGGGCGATAACGATAACGAGGTGAAGCTAATACAGAGCGGCGGCGGGGCCCCCGAACACAATGTTCAGATGTCTTCACTCGTTCTGCACACTCACACACCTTTATACCTTTATACACTCCTTAATGCAGACACACACACACACACACACACACACACATCTTTTTGCTTCAGTCACTCACACGCAGATGTTGAAGTCCTTTCATTAGGGCGCCAACTGTCAAACCACCCTCATGTTACACACAGTTAACACATAATAACAGAAGAGTAACGTTTTTTTCTGCTTTACTGGAAGTAGTCGAGTTAGTGGCTTTTAACTGGCTGCTGGTTTGAATCCTGGTATTGGATAGCAAAATATCTGAGAACCTTTTCTTCCTCTCTACACTCAACATTTGACCTCTAGGGACCTAGAGTTGTCTTGCTTTGGTCTGAATCAGGGACTAATTTTGTCACAAAGTTGTATAATTGCCTAGAGTTGGTTCTTGTTCTCACGGCAGCATTTACAAGCGGACCAGATCAAATGCCTTGTGTGAGAAAGCTGCTCTTGATTGGTCAGAATTTCCACGTGGGAAAAATCCA
>NC_065528.1:29449218-29456567 GCF_006386435.1 Epinephelus moara | reverse complement strand
AGAAACAATAAATTGTGAAGACAATAAAGCCTCCACAAAAATAGCATTTTAAGTCTTGTGTGTGATTTATCCTGGCTTCATATGAGCAGAGGAAATCTCTGCTAGCTGCTAGGCTAATTCATACAATGTAAAATGCCATAGGCTTGTGCTAATAACGTTAGCATGTTATATTTGTCGGGAAATGTGTGTTTACTGTGTGTTTAATGTGTTTAATGTGTTTAATGTGTGTTTTGAATCAACTAAACTTTACAGCACTTCCCAGAAACCCCACCACCGACTAGTGTTTTGGAGGTGTAACTGCAGAGTGACACTGATACCACCGCACAAGTATAAACACTCACAACTGCGTAGGCCACGTGCGTAGGCTCTGCATACAGCTGACGCACACGTATAAATCCTGTTTATGGCTAAAGTATACTTGCTGCACGAAACACGTGCACGTGCAGTTTTCGTGCATGTTTGGCTGCCACACATATTTTGCGGTCGTTTGGCGCGTACACCGCACACTTTGCTGCGAGGTAGCGTGACGCGTATGCGAGATGCAATATTGACATGAACACTAGAGGTGCTCGTGCAAAGTATACCTAGAGACTGTGAACATGAGGTCGGAGGTCGTCACAATGGCGGTGAATAATTTACATATCATCTCCGATGGCGGCGGAGACGACACCTTTTCTTCTGCCGAGATTTTCACGGCAATAAAATTATGATCTCCTCTTCATCGAGAGTGTCCATGTTTGTGTTTATCCGGAAATACAGTGTCACCGCCTTTTTCGCTTTTCACAACCTCTGTGTCTGAGTGCTGCGGTCTGCCCCTAGCGGAGACCACCAGTATCAGGCGTTTTGGCTGCATCGACGAACGTCCGTGCTGCAGCAAGTATACACACAGGTGCAGCACACCGTGTACGCGTACGTTTGGCCTCACAGCAAGTATACTTCTCGCTTTAGCCTGATAGCTGACTCTGTGGGGGTCGGGGCTGTCCAGTCCTACGTAACTGAGGTTTGCACTGTCTCGATTCATGTTGCTGCTGTCTGCTCACCTTCTGCCGAGGTCGTGCACGCACATCTGCATTTTGCCCTCTGTCTTATAAATCATATTGTTTCATATTGAGTCCACAGTCGGTTGTTCCGATCCACGACTATACAACTGTGGTTGCACAGGTCTGTGTGACCCAATAAAACACATACAAGAGTCCATGAGTCCATGAATTCGTTGTTGTTTTACTGATCGGCACTGAAAGACTTGCATTCTGACTCTTCACACAGACCTGCCTCCAAAGACTTCTCTCAGCTCTGACTCCAGATAGAACACCTTGCAAGCATCAAGACAGAGAAGAAAATCATTGCAGCAGAGATAACTCTCCAGGCGTCGTACCGTCCTGCCACAAAGGAGAATAAACCACTGTGCATTGTCTCTGTGTGTCTGATACGCCTTTTGACTGGACTTCCTGCTCCTGTTTCTTCTTCTCACCTGAACACGGCACCAACATTTCCACTAAATAAACATTATAGAAGACAGACAGAAACAGTCTGCTCTCAGCGTTCATAATTATGACCCAGGCTCTGCAGAATTACCAAAATGACAACCCCCCTCCATCCCCGGATCCCTCACCCTTCCTCACCCACATCCATGTGACGTTGGATTGCTGGGCCTTGCCAGCGAGGGGGAGATGAGAAGGCTGCTGCTCTCCGACTGTGTTTATCAGAGTCTGGCATCGCTGTAATTTCAGTGTTCAGATGCAATCGCTCCCCACTCCCCTCAGGAGTAAACAATAACAAGCACAAATACAATAGACAAACAAGGCCTGCAGGACATGTATGCACACACACACACACACACACACACACACACACGTCTATATGCACAAAAGCATACACTCTGGACACACACATAATAATAAATGCAAACCACAAGCACCTTCTGTCTTGTTTTCCGTCGTTATTTGACAGTAACTGCTGCCAGAAATGTAAACATCTCATTTCTTGTCTGCATTAACATGAGGAACCACGGGATAAATACAGAATGACTGCACTCAGATCAGATACTGGATCTGAATATGGTGGCTCAGCTGGTCACAACTAAACTCTTTGTCACACAGTAAACCAGAAGCATGTGTTGTGTTGCTGTTACACACTGTTGGGCCTCTTTGAGTTTCACTTACAGGCAGGTTGCTACTGACAGACGCCACATTTCTTATCAGTCAGCGCGGCCTGGTGGACACTTCATGAACTGCAACTGAAGTCCAACTGAGAGGTGAACAATGCTCCTGCTGATGAAACTACAAATGATTAAGACATGATTTATTGATCCCTGGATGGAGTTGACTTTCCATTTGCATAAAGGGGTCAGAGGTCAACCCTTTTTTTCCTTTTCAAGACAACAGTTGACCTTGAAAATTGCTTTAATTGAACAGTTTTTATAGTACGTATATTTATTGACTTTATAGCTTGTATAGGAAATGTGTATAATTTTGTTTCTACTGACTATTTGAATAAAAAGAAAAAACCATGACGCAGATGAGTTTCCCTTTTTGAGGACATATACAGCAAATGGCACCATTTTTATTTAATAATATACTTTTTCATCATTAATGTTTGAACACAGGTATATTTCCAAGGTGGCAATCTGAATCACTTGCAAGGACCCGCCCTCTCTATGGGCCCCTCCACCCCACAGGCCCAGTACAATCACACTGGATTTTGCCAGCTCATATTTTGGGCTGTTTTGACTGAACAGTGTGCACATACAGCGTGTTCTCGCCACTGAAGAGGGCACTAAGTTCCACGTGTTTTCAAGGGCGCTTTAGACATGTTTATATGTTATACAAATGGCACATTATATAGCCTTAAAACAGACTAACTAGACAGTCTACTCAAGTTAGTTTGTAGTTAGGATCGGCATCCACGAGAACTGTGTAGATTCAACGTTGGACTGTGAAGAACACACAGAGACATGGATGTATGAAGGAAATAACTCCCTGGGGGGGTCTGGGGTCCTCCCCCAGAACATTTTCAATTAAGTAGATGCCATTTCCTGTATTCTAGTGCATTTTAACACCATATTAGCACCAGATAATCCAAACTGGTTCTGTGAGATATAGTTCTGGCTCAATATAGATCAAAAAAGGGCCCAACATAAAAGTCATTGCAACAGTAATGTTTCATAGTATTTCTTGGTCCTAATAGTCTTCTAGGGTTTAGTGTGTTTTTTCCACCCAAGAAGGCAGTTTAGTGTGTTTTGCCAACCAGGAGGGCACTTCAGCGTGCATTTTGGATCCAGAGAGGGCACTTTAGCATGCGTTTGGGCTCCCAAGAGGGCACTTTAGCACGCGTTTTGGATCCAGAGAGGGCACTTTAGCATGCGTTTGGGCTCCCAGGAGGGCACTTTAGCACACGTTTTGGATCCAGAGAGGGCACTTTAGCATGCGTTTGGGCTCCCAAGAGGGCACTTTAGCACGCGTTTTGGCTCCCAAGAGGGCACTTAGGGTGCGTTTTGNACGCGTTTTGGCTCCAAAGAGGGCACATTAGGGTGCGTTTTGGCTCCCAAGAGGGCACTTTAGCACACGTTTTGGCTCCAAAGAGGACACTTTAGCACACGTTTTGGCTCCAAAGAGGGCACTTTAGGGCGCTTTTTGGATCCAGAGAGGGCACTTTAGCACGCGTTTGGGCTCCCAAGAGGGCACATTAGGGTGCGTTTTGGCTCCCAAGAGGGCACTTTAGCACACGTTTTGGATCCAAAGAGGGCACTTTAGCACACGTTTTGGCTCCAAAGAGGGCACTTTAGCACACGTTTTGGCTCCAAAGAGGACACTTTAGGGCGCTTTTTGGATCCAGAGAGGGCACTTTAGGGCGCTTTTTGGATCCAGAGAGGGCACTTTAGCACGCGTTTGGGCTCCCAAGAGGGCACATTAGGGTGCATTTTGGCTCCCAAGAGGGCACTTTAGCACGCGTTTTGGCTCCAAAGAGGACACTTTAGCACACGTTTTGGCTCCAAAGAGGGCACTTTAGGGCGCTTTTTGGATCCAGAGAGGGCACTTTAGCACGCGTTTGGGCTCCCAAGAGGGCATATTAGGGTGCGTTTTGGCTCCCAAGAGGGCACTTTAGCACGCGTTTTGGCTCCAAAGAGGACACTTTAGCACACGTTTTGGCTCCAAAGAGGGCACTTTAGGGCGCTTTTTGGATCCAGAGAGGGCACTTTAGCACGCGTTTGGGCTCCCAAGAGGGCACATTAGGGTGCGTTTTGGCTCCCAAGAGGGCACTTTAGCACGCATTTTGGCTCCAAAGAGAACACTTTAGCGAGCATTTTTCAACAATTGGGCCATGAGGGGGGGCAACCGCCCTGCCCCCCTGCCCCCTTTGCACACCACTGCCCACCTTTAAATTCTTGTTAAGACACTTTGAGAACTGACAGTGTGAATTTCATACACTCACCTGTTCCAAGAAAGGAGAGGATGCAGTTCTCGGCAGTAGTAATAGCAGAGGGGAGCGAAGGGCACAACCTAACGTTGGGTAAATTGTAACATGGACTTTTTATGTTGTTACACAGGGTCGATCCTGTTTTGCTTCCAGCCAGTTGACCACAATACCACTGAGCAATGACCTGCAAAATTCCACAGAGATTGGACATTTTTCAGTGGAGTTCAGTAACAAAGAATGTTTTCAGCCGACATAAGCAAATTTCTTTGTCATACTTGTTTTTTTATTACTGAGCTGTCTATGTAAGTCACTGAATCCAATCATACATCATCCTAATACTGTCTTGTTGCCTTAAACATAGCACCATCTTGATCTATGTAACCAACTCCCAGCAAGTGTTATCTAGGCTTGATCAGATTTCCACACAGCAGGGTTAGTTGCAACATGGTGCATTTTCTCTTGTCCTTAATGAAATGAGATATACTTTGTATTTTTAATTTGTCAGGTATCTTATTGACACACAGTTTCACAGTCTTGTCAATATTCATACATTCAAAACTCGTAAATTGACATGTAAATCTAGGTTAATCTATGGGTCCAACCACTGAATATGGATGATAGACTAGCAGATGGATGGATACCTATTCTTTCCCTGATATAGATGGGAGCTTTAATATATAGATAGAATTGTATTGAATTAATTATGTATAGACTTTTCCAGCAAGTGTTACCACTAACCCCCTCATTTTAGATAATTGATGAACCACAAAAGAAGACTGTATTGTTACAGTGTCTGGTTGTGTCAGGGTTTATGCTGTGCGCGCTCCTACCAGGTGCAGCACAACTCTGCGTAACAGGTGTTTTTCAGAAGAAGAAGCCGCCGCCATGTTGTGGGGAAGATGGAGCGTCCCCGGACGTGGGGAGAAATGTATGTTTGAACATTTCGTGTTAATAATAAACAAATGTATTTGACTTCTATAGCTATGGTAATGTGACTTTAACCTGACATTACTTGACGGAAGTGGTAAAGTTTGATTGCTGACGTAATTATTTAGCTAACTGACAAAATGTGTTTTGTATTTTTGTCCTCTTGATCCTTGCTGATGCATCATGTTGAAGAGTTTGAGCACTGCAGACATCTGGATATGAAAATTACACTCATGTTTATCTGCGTTGGTTTATACCCTGATGTCTATTCTGTACCTATATTCTACACTGAGATGTGGCTGAATGACAAGAGCAACAAAAAAAATCAAGTCACTAAATATTCTTAAATTACTTTATTGTGCCTTTAAATGTTTAGTCAACATAACAGTTATTAGTTCGTGTTGGTTCTCTTTGCAGCATCATAAAATCCAACTTAAGGAGCTGTGTGATCTAAACAGTCTGATCAGTATTGTCATTTAAATTAGTATTCAATAAATCATGGAATATTGTGCAACCTTATCAAATCTTCAAAGGATGTTTTTTCTTCGGGGTTCCTACGCAGTATGGAAAATTGTATAATTTGATTTCAATAATTTTCAGGCCAGGCTTCGTATGGAAAAAAGAAAAGAGTATGTAAAAATATCTGTGTTTTCAACCCATTGTCCCTGTTCTGTTCTCTAAAATATAAAATTTCTAAAGATAAATTGATCATGCAAGCAGAGTATTTTTCATGGTGTTTGAAGCAGGCAGCCAGTGTGGCCAAGATGTTTACCACTGAATAAAAGATTGCAGGCCACAGCAAGCTTGATGTTGTCGAAAGCAAGGCAAGAAATGTGCTTGTAATTTATTGTACAGAGCTGCCTCAACATCTGAACGTTGCAGCTTTGCCCCCAGTGCCTTATAACTGAGCCTAAAAATCTACAGAGTTTCAAAGTCTCAAAAATTTGGATCTGAAGCCTAGAGCTTATTCAGTATTCTGATACAGATGAGGCATTAGTATAGTCTGTTAGTTATGACAGAGTAGCACCACTGGTCAGTTAAATCGCTCCATCCCTAAAAAATTAAAACAGCACAAGGCAATGCCAGTGATATTTTTTTTTGTTTTGTGTGTTATCTACCCTTTTGCAGGACACACCAGCAGAGGATGCTCAAGGGATCCTGGAGCAGCTCACCATGGCAGAGTCAACCAGAAGGGGAAGGACTACAGAACCCACCAAAAGACTGAAATCATCATAGAGGGAGTGGAGGTGTGATACAAAGCTAAGATAATAACCTAAGGTGTTGCCTAGCTTCTAGAGTTGATGTATGTACTCAACCTGGCATCCAAAACCATTTGGTTTCATTTTTGAATTGCTCCACAAATATGTAATATTCTGGGCCATTAGAATTTCTCAGGCTTGGCTAATGGTGCAAGATAATTAATTGCTTTATGTGAAAGCAAAGTGACATTTAATATTGGGCTGTCATCCCTGATCTACCTCTGCACACATCCTATGAAAATTTGTCAACAACGAATACCCTTACCTGACCCTCATATGCAAGTTTTTATATTGACTCAAAAGCTCTGTGTTGGTGATGAGACTGTTTGAAAAGATATTTGTTGATAACTGTTGTAGTCAATGTCATAACAAGTTAAAAAAAAATACATAATATAGTAAGTGACAAACAATCTCGTTAGGTATACCATAAAAAAGTCATAGTATAGCATGTGAAATAATGTCATAGTATAGCATGTCGAAAAAAGTGATAAAAAAAGTCATAGTATAGCATGTTGAAAAAATTTAGAAAAAAAGTCATAGTATAGCATGTCGAAAAAAGTCATAGTATAGCATGTTGGAAAAAGTGATAAAAAAAACCATCATAGTATAGCATGTCGAAAAAAGTGATAAAGTCATAGTATAGCATGTCGAAAAAAGTTATAAAAAAAAGTCATAGTATAGCATGTCGAAAAAAGTGATAAAAAAGTCATAGTATAACATGTCGAAAAAAGTCATAGTATAGCATGT
>NC_065528.1:29447178-29448469 GCF_006386435.1 Epinephelus moara | reverse complement strand
GTATAGCATGTCAAAAAAAGTCATAGTATAGCATGTCGAAAAAAGTCATAGTATAGCATGTCGAAAAAAGTGATAAAAAAAGTCATGGTATAGCATGTCGAAAAAAGTCATAGTATAGCATGTCGAAAAAACTCATAAAAACGTCATAGTATAGCATGTCAAAAAACTGGATAAAAAAGACGTCATAGTATAGCATGTCAAAAAACTGGATAAAAAAGTCATAGTATAGCATGTCGAAAAAAGTGATAAAAACGTCATACTATAGCATGTCGAATTAAGTCATAGTATAGCATGTCGAAGAAAGTGATAAATAAGTCATAGTATAGCATGTCGAAAAAAGTCATAGTATAGCATGTCGAAAAAAATGATAAAAAAGTCATAGTATAGCATGTGGAAAAAAGTGATAAAAACGTCATAGTATAGCATGTTGAATAAAGTCATAGTATAGCATGTCGAAAAAAGTGATAAATAAGTCATAGTATAGCATGTCGAAAAAAGTCATAGTATAGCATGTCGAAAAAAGTGATAAAAAAGTCATAGTATAGCATGTGGAAAAAAGTCAATGTATAGCATGTCGAAAAAAGTGATAAAAACGTCATAGTATAGCATGTCGAATAAAGTCATAGTATAGCATGTCAAAAAAAGTGATAAATAAGTCATAGTATAGCATGTCGAAAAAAGTCATAGTATAGCATGTCGAAAAAAGTGATAAAAAAGTCATAGTATAGCATGTCGAAAAACGTGATAAAAAAGTCATAGTATAGCATGTCGAAAAGAGTGATAAAAAAGTCATACTATAGCATGCCGAATAATGTCATAGTATAGCATGTCGAAAAAAGTCAAAGTATAGCATGTCGAAAAAAGTGATAAAAACATCATAGTATAACATGTCGAAAAACTGGATAAAAAAGTCATAGTATAGCATGTCGAAAAAAGTCATAAAAACGTCATAGTATAGCATGTCGAAAAAAGTGATAGTGATAAAAAAGTCATACTATAGCATGTCGAATAATGTCATAGTATAGCATGTTGAAAAAAGTGATAAAAAGGTCATAGTATAGCATGTCAAAAAAAGTCATAGTATAGCATGTCAAAAAAACTGATAAAAACGTCATAGTATAGCATGTCGAATAATGTCATAGTATAGCATGTCGAAAAAAGTGATATATAAGTCATAGTATAGCATGTCGAAAAAAGTCATAGTATACCATGTCGAAAAAAGTGATAAAAACGTCATAGTATAGCATGTCGAATAATGTCATAGTATAGCATGTCGAAAAACGTGATAAAA
>NC_065528.1:29415222-29446678 GCF_006386435.1 Epinephelus moara | reverse complement strand
GTCGAATAATGTCATAGTATAGCATTTTGAAAAAGGTGATAAAAAAGTCATAGTATAGCATGTCGAATAATGTCATAGTATAGCATTTTGAAAAAAGTGATAAATAAGTCATAGTATAGCATGTCGAATAAAGTCATAAAAAAAAGTCATAGCATGTCGAAAAACTGGATAAAAAAGTCAGACAAGATTAAGATAAGCTAGATCTTTGTTGACATTGTATAGACATACTTGTGTACCACAGCACAACGAAATTGGGATACTCTCCACTTTGGTTCAAAAGAAGACAAAAAAACCCAAGATAAAATAAAATATATTAAGGGTAGAAGAATATATATAATCCAACATATACAAAATATACACTTAAGTGTGATCTAAAGTGCAGGTGATAAATAAATTATTGTTGGTGATAAATATATTGTTCATTGCACATGACCCATTTTTGAAGAAAAAAGGCAGCTAGTCAGATGTGGTTTATATTTATTAGTGCTATTGCCGTTATAAAAGCTATCCCTGAGTCTATTTGTCTGACTTCAGTGCCCTGAATCTCCTGCCAGAGGGCAGCAGCTCAAACATCCGGTGTCCTGGGTGTGTGCAGTCTCTCAGGATGCTATGTGCTCTCTTGAGACAGCGAGTACTGTAGAGTCCTACAGGGAGGGGAGAGGATGGCCAATGAATTTCTGGGCAGTGTTAATGACCCTTTGTAGTGCCATCTTGTGCGCCATGGTACAGCTGGAGAGCCGCACAGAGATGCAGTATGTCAACACACTCAATAGTATCGCATGTCCAAAAACGTCATAGTATATAGCATGTTGAAAAAAGGGATAAAGTGATAAAAAGGTCATAGTACACTTACATTCTTTAGGACCCGAACAGTGTCTTTTCCCAAACAGCAGTAAAGAGACATCATTCATTGGCTTACCTTAGAAATATTTTATTTTCATCAAGTAACACGTTTGGAGGATGGATTCCATAAGACTGATGCATCAAGATTCATAGTTCTCAGTCAACAGCAGTTATTGTGATGAAAAACACATACAGATGAAAAGCATGAAGGTTGTGTAAGAGGTTTATTTTCTCCATATATTTTACAAATAGAAGCACATATGTTCATAGACTCTGGACAACACGTGCCTGAAGTACTTTGAAGAGCTAAAGGTAATGGAAACGAAGGTCTTGCCCGTTTATCTGCAGAGAAAGAGGAAAAAAAAAAGTAAGAACAGTGTTCAACATGGCTGGGGACAGGGTGAAAACTCAGTCTAAAAGGCATCTAGACTAGGGCTGAACTATTGTATTCATTTATCCAATTGATAACATGTTTGTTTGTGTGATGTATTATGTTGTACAAATTATAATGTTTACTCTGCTCAGCTTTGTTTGTTTTTTTGCAATGTTATGTTTTTAAATAAATATTCACAGAAATTCTGCATCAGTTCATCTCATTTCATCCACCCACTGGCCAGCATGAAAGATCAGTTGAGTGTATTTGGTGTGGTGTTAGTTATATTATAGAAAACTTTATTGCAATTTCAGTTTGAAAAAAAATTATCAGCCCCCATCTAGGGTTTGGATCAAAGAATTTATGCTTAACATTTCTACATAGGTTGCTGGTCAAACTAGCCAAGAAGGGATCCTAACATTACAGTCTACTCTACAGTGTTACCTCCTCTGTTAAAAACAAGCCTCAGTTCCTGAGTTCAGAAAAGGATGAGGAGGAATAGATTTCGTCAGACAGGAGAAAGAGACATGCAAGAATGTGATAGCTTCTGGAAATTTATAAAGACATGCATAGATGAGAAAAGAGTCTAAGAAAAGTTTTTGTAGTGATGGAGGAATACAATGATGGGTTGAGTTACTGAGGAATATCTGCACATTATTAAGTGAGAGAAGAGAAAGAAAACACAGTAAATACTTACAGAGCAGCAGCTCCAGAGATGATCTCAATGAGCTCCTTGGTGATGACAGCCTGTCTGGTACGGTTGAAGGTGAGGGTCAGCTTGTCAATCATCTCAGCTGAGGAAGGGAGAGACAAATCTGTCAGTTACTGTCACAATGTTTAACGTTTTTACTTTAGTATGTAAAGTCATACTATAGTATGTCGTCCAAAATATGATATAGTCATAGTATAGTATGTTGTCCAAAATTTGATCAAAAAAGTCATAGTATAGTATGTCGTCCAAAATTTGATAAAAAGTCACAGTATAGTATGTCGTCCAAAATGTGATCAAAAAGTTATAGTTTAGTATGTCGTCCAAAAAATTAGCGAAATGTCACAGTATAGCTGTAGGTCAGATTTCTCTGCTATAAACATTATTAAAACCTAGTACCGTTTCAATGAGCACCATATGAGAATGACACGAGCTCCACTCAAGCCAAGATTCAAACTAGTGGCAGAGCAGTCACAGGCCTGTTTCTATCTCTTTATGAAACATGTGAACAGAGAAAAGGGAGCTGCTCAAAGCTGTTTTTTTTCCTAACAGATTTTATTCAGATTGTGTCTTGTTTTCATTTACTTTTACGACTAATACAGCGATTTGTTTTCCCTATGTGTTAAATGTGTCTGTATATGAAGAGCATCCTACTGTGACAACGGACAATAAATACTGTTTAAGTGACATGGAAATGTGTGTTGTCGATTTCATTTGATAAAAAGGTTAGGAAATTTTTGGAACTGGACATCTAAACTTCAGATATCCCTGGTCTAAACAGATATTTAGGCACTATGGCAATCACCAGAAATACGTCACATGAGTGGGTGTTCGGCTACTCTCAGGTACTGCAGGTGTGAGTATTAGGACAGAGCTAGAGATGGTAAATGTGTTTGGCGGGAAGTCTTACAGGCGTTCTTGCTGGCGCTGTCCATAGCGGTCATCCTGGCACTCTGCTCAGCAGTGGAGCCCTCCTTCAGGGCCAGGTAGATGACGTTGACCAGAGCGAACTCCTGGTAGTTCCTCAGCACGTCAGCATCAATGTCATCATAGATGCTCAGGTTCTCTGTTGGGGAGGATTACAGATGTTCAGCATCTCTCTGTACCCAAGGATGTGCCTTTAACTTTTCAAAACAACAACAACAACAACAACCATACCTGTGTTAGCAACTGTCTCTGTGGAAAACAAAGGCTTCTGTTCGGCCTTGTAGGAGATGACAGACCTGTATCAGAGAGAGGGAAATGTATTTTACATGATTAATGTGATAGAGTATTTTTACACATTTCAAATTTATGTCGATCTCTCAGGTTGTGCAACTTGAAATGTTTTTATTCAAATAAGTCGTCAGGGGAAGGAGGAAGGTTGTGTTCCATTGAGCAAACGAGAGGTTTTTGACCTCGTCTTGTTTTTAAAAATACAAGATTACTTCACTTAAGTCTGTCATAATAGCTACTTTTGTTCCCTTTAAAAGAGCAGTGAACTTTTAATTCTTAAGAATATCTAGACATTGGAATATAAAAAAATATTTA
The DNA here is from genome assembly GCF_006386435.1 of Epinephelus moara. Lineage (NCBI taxonomy): Eukaryota > Metazoa > Chordata > Actinopteri > Perciformes > Serranidae > Epinephelus > Epinephelus moara. The sequence goes on along the minus strand of NC_065528.1, from coordinate 29,443,223 downwards.
CCATTTTAAAAAGTTACCTTGTTCACGTATACAAGAAAAGTATATATAAAATTCTAGTCTGTCTGAGACCTAATACAACATTTGGACATCAAACGATGCCTTGTGACAAATAGACAAGCCCGAGAACACCGCAACTACACTGGCAACACCGCCTGGAAGCTGGTGGCTTTATAGAGTGGAGGATTTTGGAAGGTAAAACTATCAACGACAGGAGCTGCCAAGCTAACGACGATCAGGACTCTTCGTTTTAGCTGCAGGCTATGGCAAGGCAAGGCAAGTTTATTTGTATAGCACAATTCAACACAAGGTAATTCAAAGTGCTTTACAGAGACATTAAAAGCAACAAGACACAATTTAAAACAATAAAAACAGTCAATTAAAAAGGGAAATAGAAATTGAGAATGATAGTGACAATAAAATACAGTAACATAAAATGTATTATATTATTATTTTAAATATTATTGATCTAGGAGCTGTAAACTGAATTGCCCACACAGGATAAATAAAGTTTTCTGAACTGAACTGAAAGCTAATCAGCCGTTGGTCGAGGAAGTTTGGAAGTACACGGATTTGGATCCAATCACATCACTGCCGCTGGGAGCCAGCGCTAGTTCTACTACAACTTTCCTATGGGAATGTCCACAGACGACAGAGTCAGCCCGCGTGCTGACGTCATCGGTGTCTGTGTAAAAGACTAGCTATCGGTAAGCTACACTCTGTTGTGTTATTTTCTTTGGAGCTGCACAAGTTGGCGGAGTGGAGAGAGAGAGAGAAAAAAAAGGAGGTAAAAATCGCTGCACCCAAGTCTCAAAATGGTCGGGACAACCCTGCATTTTAATCTGGCATTGTACTGGCTAAAATGTTGGAGACATTCTTATGTATACAAACACATGTAAAAACAGCTGGTAAGATCGAGGTCATATCATATCGAATGATGAGTCGATAAAGTAATTATAGCGACAGGCCTGACTTTACTTTTAAGTAACTTTTAACTAACTTATAGTAACCAAGCTCCATGCACAAAGTCATGGTCATGTCACTGTGAAACTGACGATCTCAGGTTGAAGAAAGCTCAAAACATAAAAATCACCCCCACTCAATTTTATTATAGTTCATTTGATGTTCAGTTACAGATTTCTATTCAGGTATTTATTACTTTGAGTTTAATATTCAGGCATTCAGATTTATTTTTGTAGGTAGTTATCCAGTTTCTGATAAAGTTAAAGACTGTTCATGTCCAAAAGTGTCGGGGTGGTGATATTGGCCAATTCATCCACAATCTCCTGCTCCAAACTATCATTATTATAACAGCCTGTATTAATCCACTGTGGGTCGACCTCTAATACAAATCCAAATAAAGGAAAATAGAGTACAAACTGAGTGTCGTACCTGAATCTGTTGAAGAACACAGCGCCCTGGTCAAATTCATATCCAGAGTTGAGCAGCTCGGTGGCGACGATGGAGGCATCGCCGAAGCTGGGGGGCTTACGGCCGACTTCCTTACAGTTGAGGATGATGTGCTTCCCATGAGTTCTGATGAGGAACAGCGAGGATTATATTAGGACAGGAAAACAATCATCACCTGCACACTTCATTCTCTGATCTGTGTTTTCGCACACAGAAACCTTGCACGCTAATTCATCAGTTTTATGAGGATGAACTTCAGGAGGCTCAGTTCCCCGTCCTACCTGTGCAGCAGGCCTCTCAGCTTGTCTCCCACATTGACCACCATGACCTCCTTGCCAGCGCTGGTCAGGGTATTGATCTCGCTCTTGATGGCCTTGGCTATACCAGAGTGGATGGCACCACAGAGCCCACGGTCAGATGTCACACCGACGATCAAGTGCTTGACCGCCTTGTCCTCCGGCGCTTTGATGTCAACCTTCTCGTACAGGGCTGGAGAGCAGAGAAGAAAATTATTCCAGTGTCGAAAACTTTAGATCACACCATCTAGCAAAGTGAGAGACAACATGGCGGCAACTTGAACGTACCCAGAGCACCAGAGCCGTACACTCTGGCAGGCTTCAGGCTCCTCTCAGCACGAGCATACTTGGCAGCGGCCACCATCTTCATGGACTTGGTGATTTTCTGGATATTCTTGATGGACTTCAACCGAATGGTGACTGGAGAAGAGAAGATATTACTCAGACTGACACCAGTTTGGATTATATTGAAACTCTAATATAAACCTGACCAGCTCACTGAACTATATTAACCTATCGGAAAACTTAATGATCATTTCTTTACTGTCACTCAGGGACACTTTGTAAATGAAAAATGCACTGCAGAAGACAGCAACTTTGGGATTTTTTGGGTTTGTTAAGAGAGTATGAGTAGAAAAGTGCACTTAAAAATGTAACTATCACATTATTATTGGTGTTTTTTGTGATTAGTTTGATGTTAAATTTGTTCAATAAAAGACTACATTAAATAGTTTACTTTTTTAATTCAACAAGATATTTGTTGTATCTTAGCAGTAAACTGAAATCAGCAGAAAGTCAGAACTGAACACACTTTAATATCTGTTTATCCCAGCTAATATTGTTATAGCAACATTCAACAATGAAATCACAATCTTTTGGCATCTAACTAATTTATATTGATAAATATGGAGGTGATGACAATGCAAGTAGGGCTGCCACGATTAATCGACTAATCGATGACTAATCGGTTTGAGTCATTTTTCATAGAACAGTACTATTAAAGTCCCCCAAAATACTCTTATTGCAGCTTCTTACATTCAGATATTGGCAGCTTTACACACTCTCCCGTGACAGTGAACTAAAACCCCTTGGCGTGAGTATGAAACAAGACATTAGATGACGTAATTTTGGGGTTTGGACGAGATAGACCGCCATTTTTCAACATTTTAACACATTTTTCGATGAAATGATTAGTCGACTAATCGAAGAAATAATCGACAGATTAGTCGACAATGAAAATAATCGTTAGTGGCAGCCCTAAATGCAAGCATAATGAAAAAAGCAGTAAATGAACAAAGCTAAAAATAACCAAGTGATTTCATTATTTTAAAGCCGATGTATCGAATGCCAATCCATGTTTTTTGTCTTTATGATATGCACTCTGCATGTTACTCGTCTGTCATATGTATGCACCTGTTGTGGAAATGAATTTTCTCGGTGAAGACAAATAAACTGTGTTCATCATTTCCCCTTGTTGTAATTTCTGCATTACAACACAAAATTGCCATCTAAGGAAAGTGGCCTCAAGGGCTACAGTAACAAATAATCAAAAATAAAAACGCAAGTGATGAAAATGCTTACAGATTAATAATGGTGATTAACTAGTGAGAAATTGTCAGTTAGTCTGACAGTGTTGCTCTGATAGCAGCTGGGCTGTGTTACTGTCTACTGTCCTCCATTTATCATTCACAACACCCAACTAACAGTTACTGTTCAAAGCCAGCAATATTTGTTGCTTCCACCCAGAGAGCCAAAAACCACGGCTTTAAATTGGTCAAATCCCTTGTTAACTGTCCAACATTTTTACTCCTCCGTCTCTCAAATCACATGCATTTTCACCACCTTCAGTTTTATAAATTAATGGTACTTATTCCCCTCAAAGTATCCTACAGTCCTACAGCTGCATGGCATGCATCACCTTCAACCAAAATAGACCACAACAAAATATATCAAACCCCACTTTCTTGCTGCGTACAGGTGCACAAACTGAGTATTATTTCCCTCATACTATACCAGATTTTGCAGACACTATTAAGATGTTGCATCTGTGGTGTTGTCAGTGTTTGATTATAGTCTGCAACCTGTTGTAATGTTGTCATCTTTGCACATAAAGAGAGTAGTACACAAAAGTACTTACTGTCCTTCAGGGTAGCCATGTTCCTGACCTGCCCACTGTGAACAGAAACGGTGCATGTTAGCTTTAGCTGCTAGCTTTATCAACATGTCACATTACCAACAGAGTTTAACATTAACAACAGCTCTAAATCACGTTAGTACAAACTCCTAACAGGTATTGAAACATGAACATTTGCTTCGTTGCTAGTTAGCGCTGCAAGTGCGCTACTAGCATCAGTTAGCTTTGTAACTGCTGCACAAGTTAGCTTAAGCTGTTAGCACTAGCTTACTAGCAGTGTGATTGGAGTGTGTGTAAGATCATGCAGTGACACAAAAGTCAGTCATTGGTGAAATGTTCGCTCTCTTCACAAGCTTCTCGCACAATGTCAGAGAGTTTTAGCCAGTACGTGTCAGATTAGCTAGCATTAGCTTAAGTTGTCCATTGAGTGCAGCACACCGGTGTCATTCATTAGCCGCGGCCTCCACGTTAGCACGTCCTTGCGTTCAATAACTGCGCGTGTTACAGACAAGACGTTACAAACTTATTTCAATCACATATCTCTTTCAGTGCACACAGTGACGACACTGCTAACGACTGTTGTGGAAGTATTTAAATAGTTTTGTTTTACCATTGTGGGGAGAACACCAACGCGCTGGTTCTGGCGAACATGGTTACTCCTATGAAGGTCAGACACGCAGGACTGCGCAGGCGCAGGTTAAAGGCAAAATGGCCGAATGCTGCATTCAGGGACTAACAGAAATATCGTTGAACAGACATACACACTAAGTAACTTTTACATTGTTTAAATAAATCATAAGATTCGTGTTTACTGAGCAAACATACGTACATGTCTTTATGTTTAATGTTTTCTATGTTTTACTGTAAAGCGCATTGAGTTTACCTGTTTATGAAATGCGCTGTACAATTAACATTGACTTGACCTGACATCCGGGGATTTTTTATTTTTATTTTTTAATGTAAATATTTATATTTTTGTATTTGGATAAATAGACCTAACAGCTACGACCAAGGTCAACAAAGCTGAACAAAGAAATGTTAAAGAAAATAGACAGGTGTGTATTTATATTTATATTTATATTTATATATGTTTTTTGGTACAAAATCCGTTCTAATACAAACCAAAATCATTTGTAAGACTTTTTGTTTGTTTGTTTTTATTCTATCCTTTTTATTCTATCCTTGTCATAATATATACAGCATATTGAGTGTAGTAATTATAGTACATACACCCATATATATGGTAACTGTCATGATGATTTATTTAAAGGGACGTTTAATATAAATTTATATGAAAAACATCAATGACCCACAATAAAAAATAAAATAAAACGTCTATATACGAGTCAAGTTTTCTGTAAGTTGTAAACCATACAAATAGTTTAAATAAATAAATAAATAAATACTGAACATATACATGGACAGATCTGATCCATAATTCCTAACTTTACAGTGTAATTTGCATGTAATTTTTTAACATGCACTAGTCCAACTTACACGTTTAGTTACAAAAATGTAAAAATTCTTTATTTATGTTTATGAGTATTGTAAAAAAAAAATGCTTCTAAATATTGAAGAGTTTTTCTAGTTTTACTGGCTCATTATTTGTACTCTATGTTTTTTTTAATTAAGTAATTAATTTGCTTGCTTTTTATCTTGTCTTTTTTGTTTATCGTGTTTTCTGTTTTTATTTGTTGTTCCCTAACATGCTGTAACGGTGATTTTCTCACTGGGTTATCAAAGCAGTCAGTCACTTAGTCCGTGAACGCACCTGAAGTTATCGCGTTGTTTTAAGCCTATGCGCGAGATTATGACGTTCAACACGCGGAAACTGTGTTTACGTTAGCAGCAGTTGTTCGTGCTTGAGCTGCGATTCGAGCAGTTTTTCTTGGTTTTAAGCGTCATTAACAAATAAACAGGAAGTGTTGTGTGTTTATTGTCGCCGGTCAGGATGGGGAAAGCGGATTTTCTCTCTCCTAAGGCGATAGCCAACCGGATTAAATCCAAAGGGCTCCAGAAGTTGAGATGGTATTGTCAGATGTGTCAGAAACAGTGTCGAGACGAGGTGAGCTGTTCGTTAAGTCGGTGTTATTTAGTTTATTTGTTGTTGCTAGTTTTGTTTTTAACGTATTTATCTTTTCAGAATGGCTTCAAATGTCACTGCATGTCTGAGTCCCACCAGAGGCAGCTGCTGCTCGCCTCCGAGGACCCCAACAAGTTCATGGACTATTTCTCTGAGTGAGTTCATGTATGGCGCATGAATCAGGCATGTTAGCTGTGAACTACAGATGGTTAGGGTTCATTCTTGTGTCTTCTCTTCACAGTGAGTTCAAAAGCGACTTCCTGGAGCTGCTCAGGAGACGTTTTGGTGAGTCCTGGCTCCACACAGATGCTCCAGATGTTTGGATACAACAGCAGCAGCACTGATTCAGTTTGTCTTCACCTGCAGGGACCAAGAGAGTTCACAACAACATCGTCTACAATGAATACATCAGCGACAGAGAGCACGTCCACATGAACTCCACACAGTGGGAGACTCTGACTGACTTCACCAAGTGGCTGGGCAGAGAAGGTAATCCACATACACACTTCTCCTAACATCCATGATGATGAGGATGAAACATTTAGGAAAGGAAGTCCTCCTCTCAGACACAGATATATTTACAGTAGCAGTAGTAGAATTACAATATTGGCAAATAAAGTAAATATTAAATGTAAAATGTAAAGATTTCATGGCAAAGGCAGACAAATATCTTAAAATATCAGTATCAGATCTTTTAAAAAAGCAGCTGTACATCAAGTCAGTGAAACCCAGCCACTCAAAAAATGGAAGTAAATAATTAAAAAATATATATGTATAACGCTCAGACATCCAGAGGGAGCTCAGAGTCGAGCTGCTGCTCCTTCGTGTAGAAAGGGGTCAGTTGAGGTGGCTCGGGCATCTGATCAGGATCCTCCTGGGCACGTCCCACTGGTAGGAGGCCCCGCGGCAGACCCAGAACACACTGGAGGAATTACGTCTGGCCTGGGAAGACCTTGGGGTCCGCCAGGAGGTGGAAAGCGTTGCTCAGCCTGCTGCCCCCGCAACTTGGCCCCGGATAAGTTGATGAAAATGGATGGATGGATAAAAAACTTATTAACAGTCCACTGTGTAAGATTTAGGGGGATCTCAAGGCAGCTAGCAGTGAGGACTGCAGAATACAACAGCAGAAAAATCCTGTGTCAAGTGTTTACTGGGAGCCAGATTATCTACTGAGGTCTCTAACTGGTAAAAACACTGATTAAAGCAGTTTGACATCACAAATCAGTGTTTCTCAGACGCTATTTGGCAAGTCTAACATGGGCCACTAAACCTGGCACCTGCTTATGTATGCTCACCTTTTTGTGCTTATAACTTAAGATCCAGGCATTCACCAGGAGCTGAATTATCTGCAGATGTCTCTTACTCTCCAAAACAAACAGACCTGATGATTTAAAGGGGAACTAATGTTTTTTTCAACCTGGGCCCTATTTTCCGATCTACTTTTGTCTAAATGAGTGATAGCATGTTCAATATTTGACATTTCTCCAGTATGAAGCTAGGGCTGACCTGCCTGCAGCCCGTGAGCGCGTGCTATATTAAATAATAGGGCACTCAGACAGCATCAAACAACATCAAAATACGTCCACTAAAAGGGCATTTTTTTCACACAGATAGGCTCGGATTGTTAGTATAATTATCTGACAACATAACGGAAAGGAGAAATGAACGTCTGTGTTTACCTTTAGCTGGATTCAGACATGTTCCTCTGCCTGTTGCTGCTCCCTCTCTCTCCTCGTCCACTCTTCAGTTTCAATGAGCTCTGCGTCCGTGTGCGTCCCTGTACTCTGGTTCAAATAAATACGGGCGGTCATCAAATTCAAATGGCTCATCCAGATCCAGTTGGTCAAAATCAGGTAGAAATTCAGCCATGACTACTCCAAACGGAGTAACTCCTCACGTTTGTAAGGTCACTCCAGCGGTAACTTCCTGCAACAACTCAAATCTCGCGAGACGTGAGATTTCAGAGCCAGGCGTTCACTCTCTGAGTGAGTGTTTTGACTTGCCACAAACAAACATGTCTGAATTTGGGGTGTTGGTGGCTAAGTGGATAGAGCAGGTGCCCCATGTACAAGGCTGTTGCCACAGCGGCCCGGGTTAGACTCTAGCTTGTGGCCCTTTGCTGCATGTCATTCTCTCTCTCTCTCTCTCCCCCCCTCTCACCCCTTTCACACTTAGCTTGCCTGTCGATTAAAGGCTAAAATGCCCAAAAAAATATCTTAAAAAACAAAAAAAAAACACGTCTGAGCACAGAGTACACAGACGTAGAAACTGTAGAAACATGGCGTAGACGAGGATCTGCTCCCTATGTACACTGTAGACTCATTCTAAGGTAACGGAAACACAAAGATTCTTATTTCCAGGTGATCATAAACTAAAGAAAACATACTTATTATATTAAATTCCATTGCTGCCATTATATCTCCCTGAATCCTACACACTGGACCTTTTAAAGAAATGAATAAAGAAGAGATTTAAAAAGTAAAATGTGTTGGCACAGCTCATGGCTACTTATGAAACAAGTCACTTTGTCAAATGATGATGAAAACACTAAATGTCGATCATGTAATTGTGGCAAAAAACAACAACATGTATGTCTTTTTAAATGAATCGTGGAAATTACATGATCATGACGGGTTGCATTTATTTAATTTTATTTTATTTTATACTCTATAAAGTGACTTTTGGTGTTTTGAAAGGTGCTTTTTAAATAAAATTTATTATTATTATTATTATTATTATTATATTCATAAAAAAATAGAATAAAAAAATGATGAAGAACAATAAAATAAAATTAAAAAAATAGAAATCATGGGGCGTTGATGGCTTGGTGGTTGGAGCGGGCGCCCCATGTGCAGGGCTGTTGCCGCAGCGGCCCGGGTTCGGGTCCGGCCTGTGGCCCTTTGCTGCATGTCATTCCCCCTCTCTCTCTCCCTCCTTCACACTTACCTGTCCAATAAAGGCAAAAATGCCCCAAAAAAATCTTTAAAAAAAAAGAAAAATCATGAAAATAATTTTGGTTTGAAATGCAACGGATTTGGTATCAAAAAGAAAAATAATTGTAGCCATCAGACACAATATTTAGAAACCAGGTCCTGCTATATTAAATAGGTGTTACTTTAAATATGTAATAATGAGCTGAATGTCACCGTTAGGTTTATGCAAGGTGGACGAGACCCCTAAAGGCTGGTACGTCCAGTACATCGACCCCGAGAGTATCCGCCGCCAAGAGGAGCTGGCGAAGAAGAAGAAGCATGAAATGGACGACGAAGAGAGGAGCGCCAAGTTCATCGAGGAGCAGGTCCGCAGAGGCCGCGACAGCAAAGAGCCGGACGTGAGTAAAAGGAAGGAGAGAGTTCAGCTTCGCACATGCTCAGTTTGACTGAATAAAGATCAATAAGAAATATTTTGTTCTGTATTCTGCTCCATAGGAAACTCCAGTTTACACAGAGCTGAAACGTGAGAGTGAAGAAGAAAAAGGTTTGTTTTGGTTTTTTTATGTTTTTGTTGTCACGTTTCCCTCGTGCATTTCTGTCCACTCAATTTCACACATTTTTTTCTGCAGTTGCTTTCAACCTGGGCGCCTCCTGCTCAATCGCTGGCCCCTCCAAATCCAGGTACAGAGCTCTGAGCATGCTGATAACTCTGCTGCTAAATCACCAAGCAAGTATAATTCAATAATTTTGCCTGATATGTCTCCCTGTGTAGCTCCGTCCTGGGTGCTAGCGCCCTCAAAGCAGCAGCAGCAGCATCGTCCTCAACCAAGAGGAAAGACACTAGCTCAGACACCAGGGGGGAGAAGAAGAAGAAGTCTGCTCTGGAGGAGATCATAGAGGTAGAGAAGATTGGTTTTGTCTCGTCCTTTCGGTGTGTTTGAGTTCGTATTTACTCCAGCTGTGATGCTGTTTTCGTTCAGATGGAGGAGAAGAAGAAGAAGCAGTCGGTCAGAACAGATTACTGGCTGCAGCCCAACATCGTGGTCAAAGTCATCACCAAGAGACTGGGAGAGAGGTACCACAAGAAGAAGGCCGTTGTCACGGTAATGATGCTTTGCGTTTCCGTGCATGAGGGGAGACGGAAAGAAGATCTCTGCTGCTAATAGCTGTGGATTTGTTTCTGTTGTAGGAGGTGCGAGACAAATATGGAGCCGTGGTGAAGATGATCGACTCCGGAGACAAACTTAAACTGGACCAGAATCACGTAGAGACGGTCATACCTGCACCAGGTAACCCACCAAAACTCTTTAACACTTATTAACTTACAAAAACAGTTCTACAGATTATGGACTTCTCTGTGTTTCTCAGCATCTTGTTGTCGCTCTGTCTGCAGGTAAACGTGTTTTGATCCTGAACGGTCCGTACAGAGACACGGAGGCTCTGCTGGAGGGAATAGACGAGAAGAACTTCAGCGCTACGCTCACACTCGACTCTGTAAGTACCTCTAGGCTGCAGGCACATCTGACAAAAACAGTGGCTGTCACATGTCAGTCCATCATCTACTACAACTGGTGGGTCGGGGTCCAAGAGTGGGTCATGGGTCCATTCTGAATGGACCGCAAGTGACTCACAAATGTGTTGCGTTTGTAAAACACACTTTATTTTGAAGTACAGTGAATTTCTGGCGCAGAGCTTTTATTTTGAAGTGCTGTTTCCTGCTGGAGTCTGAGTAAATAAGAGTAAGAGTTGTGTGAGAGTTTGTAAACGGAAGTTTTGATAAAGTTTCGCTGATTTCAAACGTGGCCCCCTATGACTTCAATTCATTAAGAATTTTCTCTGTTTTTGGATTCTTCGTTCACCAGTAAGGCATGCCAAAAAAAATAAGTTTTTCCTCGCAAATTAAATGCAACACAGGGTGGGTAACTGATACACAAGTAATCATTTTATGGGTGAAGTGCACCTTTAAAGTCTCATCCTCTCTTCTTCAGGGTCCACAGAAGGGGAAGCGAGTGGACGTCGCCTATGAGGATTTCTCAAAGATGGCCTGAACCAACAACCCTCCTGTTCTAACCTCAGGGACTCTACTGTGTCAGAGTTATTCATCTGTAAATAAACCACACACCTCACAGTGCACCCCCAGTGAACCATCACAAAGACACACAGCGATGTCATCAATGTTTTTTATTTTGTGTTAATATTCAAGGTTGTCTTTAAACTTTCAGATGTAAATTTTGTCCAAATAAACTCAACAAAAAGTGACTCTGGTGTTCTTTGTGAAAAAAAAAATTATAATTTTAAAAGAAAAAAAATCAACTCAGGAAGTGTGTGTATGCACACAAACACCAGTGGGAAAGAAGAAAAGTCTTCCTCACTCTTTAAATGGGTGTAACAGGAGTTAATAGCAGCGCAGGGTACTTGGATGTGTCTCTGGGCTGCTCAGAGCGGCGGCAGGAAGCTGTTGAGATTTGGGACGATGTAGTGGGTGTAGTGGCCGTCGATGAAGCCCTTCCCACTGTTGTGTATGAACCAGCAGTAGATGTTGGAGCCGCGCTTCTTATCCTGCCTGTAGTCCTTCTGCCAGCCCCTAAAACACACACACACACACACAAGTTTAAGGTTTTAATAAGAAATGCGTTTGTTTAGAAATCACTTCCAGTAAGAGTTAAGACGTACCTGGTGACGAGCAGCCTGTTGCCCTTCACTTCCATGATGGCCTCCTTCTTCAGAGGGTCGAGTCCTTCGCGCACGTCGTACACACTCGCCTCAGGCTCTCTGGAAAACTGCCCTGAGAGATCACACACACATTCTCAGCTTCACAGGATCAGTAAAAAAGTTAGGTGGAAGTTATACTTCTGCGTTGAACAGACGCTGCACCTAAGGTGACGCAGACCTCCTGTCTGTTTCTGTAAGCTGAAACCATTTCCCTCAGTGGAAACTAAGCTTTTATTTACTTTAATTTCACAGATAAGAAACAATAAATTGTGAAGACAATAAAGTCTCCACAAATATTCCATTTTAAGTCTTGTGTGTGATTTATCCTGGCTTCATATGAGGAGAGGAAATCTCTGCTAGCTGCTAGGCTAATTTATACAATGTAAAATACCATAGGCTTGTGCTAATAACGTTAGCAAATTGTATTTGTTTGGAAAACGTGTTTAGTATAAGACAGTTGTTTTGTCAGTGAACCTTGTGAGTTGTAATGGAGCCAAAATCTGTAACGTTACCTTTGTTAAATGTTGCTGTTGTCCCTGGTTTCATATGAGTAGAGGAAATGTCCAATAGCTGTTAGGATAATTTATACAATGTAAAATGCCATAGGCTTGTGCTAATAACGTTAGCATGTTGTATTTGTGGGGAAAATGTGTCCAGATAAAGACAAGTGTTTGTCTGTGAATGCTGCGAGTTATAGTGAAGCTGATTTGTGTACTTGTGTTTGAAATTGTCTCTATTAAGCCATGTCTAATATGTGTTTAATGTGTGTTTAATGTGTGTTTGAAACAACTAAACTTTACAGCACTTTACAGAAACCTCCGCCGCCAACTAGTGTTTTGGAGGTGTTACTGCAGAGTGACACAGACAAGTATAAATGTTCACAACGGCGTAGGCTACGGCGTAGGGTCTGCCGCACAACTATAAATCACGCTTTAGGCTGTGGTTCAGTTTGTAAAGTTGGTAACATTAAACAATAACCATCAGTAACACTACATAAAGTTACTGTTAATGTTTGATGATTGGTTGAGACATACCTATGAGTCCATGGACCAGAGGAGAGTACTGGTTGTCGTTGGGAATGTAGATACCGAGGAAGTCAACGTTGACCGGATGTTTCTTCCACACGCGGTGAAGCAGCACCATCACCTCTATGTTATTATTTATTATGATGGAAACATGAGAGTTCTTCACGATGGCTATCCTCACGCTGAAACACACAAACATGACAACACGAAATTAAAAAAAGTCTTCTGATGTGAAAGCGGCAGACGCTGTGATTAAAGGCGCAATGGTGGTTACCCATCCTGTGTGATCTCGGCCGTGGCCCCCCAGGTGAAGGAGTGGTTGCTCTGGCCGTCAGTCATGTCGATGCTGTTGGTGCTGACGGTCACGCTGACTCCATCAGGCTGGTAGTAGACGGAGATGGTGCCGAAGTAGGTGCTCAGTTTGCTTTTGTGGGCCTGCTTAGAGCCAACCAGCTGACCGTTCACCACCAAACCTTAAAGAGAAGGAGCAACACATGGCAACGTTACGGTGAAGATTCTCAGTCACCCAGGTCATGGTAATGTTAAGGGTTACATCGCTGGCACCTGGACCTGCTTAAGTTTCTTGAGAATGTTTCGCCTCCGATCCAAGAGGCTTGAAAACTGATTGTCCTGGATTGTCCCTCTTCCTCTTAGACAGGTGTGTAATGTGTTTATTTTATATGAAATACATTGCGAGACGTGGTTTACATCCATATATGAGTTTACACTGTGTCTGTTTTTTTTACTTGCTTCCACAACAAATTCACACATTCGCTAAATTAAGATATTTACAGCACAAGTTGATGGTGCTCATGGAAACACTACCACTTTTGTCCACAGGGTAGCGCCAAAAACAACACAAAATGAAAGCTCCTTGCAGTTGCTTTAAACTACAGAGATGTGGTAGTTTACTACACAGTGCAGTCAGATTACCTGTTCCAGTGTCAGACACCAGGTTGAGAATGTGACCAGGTGTGGAGTCGATGTTGAAGCAGACGTCCATGTTGCTTCTGGGCAGGTGGACGATGAAGTGAGGGTCGTTATCCACTGGGTGAGAAACACTGAGCTCGTCACACATTGAGAACTGTTTACATTCAACACTGCAGCTGGAAGACTGGTCATGATTATATAGAGGTCATCAATGTGTGTGTGTATGTGTGTGTGTTACCTAAGTTGACCTGTTGAGGCAGGGCCCACTCCTCCGGGCCCTTCGCAGCCTGACTCGGGGGGGCCGTCGTTGTCATCTGGACCCAGGGTGGAGGCTGGTAGAGGACACGCACCGGAGCCAGACCAGAGGACGCCGAGCCTCCTCCTCCTCCTACTCCTACTCCTGCACACACACACGACACAGTGTAAAGGTCACCCAGGTGTCACATCATCACCACTGACATCACTGACTCCAAGTTAGCTGTGATTTAGTTTGTAGTTCTTTTCTTCTGTGCTGCATTTTGGTGTCCTCTATAAAGTTCGATATATTAGTGTAAGAAAACCAATCACCTTTAAAAAATCCAGTTTAACCATAACGTCAGCACATAAAGAGTGTATCGTCTGTCGGGTACCTATGCAGCAGCCGTGCTTGGGGTCCTTCGGGGAGTCGGCCAGCAGCCTCTCCTTGGCGTCCTCGCTCTCCACCAGCATAGCAGTGAGAGGAGTGACGAACTGATGCTCCACGGCCAGACTCATGATCCGCTGGGTGATCTTCCTCTTCTTGACAGCCGTGGTAGCCAGAGACCTGCGGGAGAGACAATCTGCAGCTGACAAATACTGACAGTGATGCAAATTACAATCGTATTTCTACAAACATTTAAATGTTTCCTGATAGAAGTGGTATAGAAACCTTGGGCTTATTTTTTCTACGCTCCTGAGCCTCTCACCTTTCAGAGAGCAGCTGTTTGATGGTGATGTACGCCCACAGTTGTCTGGCAAAGCCCGTGAATGAGTGCTGCTGCTTGGCCAGCTCCATGTCCAGCTCCGACATGTCACCTTCTGTCTCCAGGGTGATGTCCAGGCGGGCCTGCAGGATGAGATGAGACAGAGGACACTGGTAGTCCGACTTCTTCCTTTCACCCACGGCCTTGAAACCTCAGAACTTCTGATTGTAAACATGTTGTCAATGCCTGGATGTGTGTGCGTTATACTCACAGCAGATGCGGTGGTGAAGCTGGTCAGTGTGCTGCTGTCAGATGGCAGCACCTTCCCGGCCACCACCAGCTCTGAGCCGCTGAAGTATTTATCAAAGCGGTTCTGGGTGACGTCGGACACAGAGTCGTCTGGGAACTGAATGGTGATTCTCCTCAGCAGAGGAGAGGACACCTGGCTGTAAAACGTCTGCAGGAGGAGAGAAGAAGACGATGTGGTCAATCTTTAAACCCTGATTTCCTTCACGTCACAATGAAACAACATGTTGTCTGAAACCATTTCCCTCAGTGGAAACAAAGCTTTTATTTACTTTAATTTCACAGATAAGAAACAATAAACTGTAAAGACAATAAAGCCTCCACTAAAATAGCATTTTAAGTCTTGTGTGTGATTTATCCTGGCTTCATATGAGCAGAGGAAATCATGTGCTAACAACGTTAGCCTGTTACTTTTGTTTAGAAAAATCTGCTGCATCGAGAGGCGGCACACTGATTTTTAATATATACCAACCAAGCCCCCCGACATCAAGCCTGCACCGCTTCATTTTAAATGTGTGTGTGTGGACACACTTTGGATTTTACACACTTCCAGGAAAGGCAGAGCTAGACATGACCAAAGCTGTGTGTAAACTTTGTCACGGACAGTTATATTGACTCGCAATACTTTAAAAATCGAATCGCAATACTTGTAAAATCGCAATTATTCAGAATCGCAATATAATGACCCAAGAATCGTGATAGAATCGAATCGGGACAAAAGTCCCAGCCCTAGTTAGCATGTTGTATTGGTGGGGGAAATGCGTCCATCCTGTAAGTTATAGTGAAGCTGATTTGTGTACTTGTGTTTGAAATAGTCTCTATTAAGCCATGTTTAATGTGTGTTTAATGTGTGTTTGCATAGACCAAATCTTTTGCCTTAGTTACTACTGTTCTGCATCACTGCAAAATATTAGGCCCAACACAGAACACATGTTGCATGGAGCTGATTCCACTTTCATAAAGGGACCAAAGATGTTTTTTGATTTGCGTGATGCTGAGCTGTTTGCTGAACGTCATTGTACCCGTAGCTGCTCTGCCGCATCATGGTTGGCGTAGATCCTCTGAGCCATGCCCCTGTTCTCCATGGCGATACGCTCCAGGAAGTCATAGTCCACATCAAATCCAATGCCGAGTGAGAAAAGAGAAAACTCCTCCCTCATCACCCTCTTCACGTTCTTTTGGATGGTGCTCAGCTTGATCTCACCTGCAGAAACCAGCATATCATCTTATTGTGTCAAGAAACTTTCGTCTTGTATTATCTTTGATGCTTTTTTGCTTTTATTTCACAGTTTATTTCTTCCTCTGGTGGATGAGCTGCTAAACCTGACCGCTGAATTTAACTTGCTCAACAGTCTTACCCACAGTGGGGTCTCCATCAGACACCAGGATGATCATGGAGACAGATCGAGGGTCGATGAGCCCCTGATTGGACGCCCTCACCAGCATCTGGACTGCTCTCATCAGAGCCTCATTGATGTTGGTGCCTGGGGTCAAAGGTCAGTAAAATACACTCATCATCACACAGTTTGTGTTTATCAGATTATCAAAGCAATCAAACTACTCTCTCATACCTCCGTTGGGTTTGATGTTCTGGATGTATCTCTTGGCGTCTGCGATCTGAATGGAGGAGCCAGGGACCAGCTCCTCGCTCCAGCAGCGTATGTTGTGATTGAAGTCGATGATGCTGAAGTGGTCATCTATGGTCAGGTCATCCAAAATAGCCTGCATGGCCTCCACCGTCTGTGAGAGAGGTTTGGATTTAGATGCATTCTGCGGACTGACCACACGGCGGCAGCATTTCACAGAGCGGCTGGTGAAAATCACCAACAAACAGGGATGATGCTGGAGGGGCCAAAGTGCAGAAAAACTTCATGTAAACAACAACTTACTTGCTTCATCTTGACTCCCCACATGGATCCACTGACATCGATGACAAACACAATGTTTTTAGGGAGAGGGGAGAGGTTGGCGGGGGCGAAGAACTGGACAAAGTGGCCGTCTGAGACCTGGAAGAAACAGACGAGACTTGAAAGATCATCTCCAAACTGTTTCTAGCCGTATGTCATATTTAAACACGTTAAAGTACGGAAGGGTCTAACGAGTGTCATACCTGTAGCTCTCCTGCATTGCTGTCCCTGGTCACATCATATCTGACGGTAAAGACGCCGTCGATGGCGCTGCCGGTGCAGTTGTCACACTTTCTCTGCTGCTGGAGGTTGGGCTTGAAGACAATATGAGCCTGGGGACAAAGACACAGCGCATGTTACCACTGCCGTTGTAGGAGTAACATCAATGACTGCTACAGATGAGATAGACACTTCTATTGAAGCTGTTCTAAATCCACGTCTTCTCAACATCGGCCAACATCATAGTTTGTTTTGTTTTGCTCCACTCGACTCTTAAAACTATGGCAAAACAAGTATGTTGGCATGGCTACGCATGACGTTTGATTCAGGCGGATATGTTGGTCTCTAGTGATTGGTTGGAGAATATCAAATCCCCCTCTCCAATGGAAATCAGTTAGAGATGGAAGATGGAAACAGAGTGTAACAACGTGACATATCTATATCAAATATTCGAAATGTAATAAGACCTTGGACGGACCTTGCCTTTAAAATAAAGACCACAGATATGATGCATTTACAGGTCCAGAGTTTAGTGGTTGTGAATCTGACTCACTCAGGATTTTGCCTAATTGTACAAAGCCCGAAAATAATTCCAGACAGGAGTCAGGTCTCTCCAAAAATCACTGCACCATCATCCCATCAACACACTGATGCAAATCCAGATTTGAAAATCGACATTTCCAAACATTTTCTATCACTGGTGCCTTCCAGTCTTACCTTGTCTTTGGATGATGTCACTTTGATCAGCCCTTCAAACTGCTCTCCGAGGGTGTTTGGTGTTTGTACCGTGGAAATTCCCTTTGGCTCAAAGATGTACACATCCACCTACAGAGAGACAGGGTCAGGGGTGACTGCAGGAACACACACAGATATACAAACACACACATATTCATCATGGTATTCTCACCTGGAACTGTGGCACCAGCCTCCCAGGCTGCAGGTACAGCGAGTGCTCGTAGAAACCCAGCTTCCTGTACATCATCTCCTGGTAGTGGAGCTCAAACTCGATGTTGCTGCCGGGAGGAACGTGGACTTCTGTCTTAAACGTCTCCATGTCCTGAGAGTTCGCCCTGTAGCAGAAGTCACAGAAGCAGAAACATTTCAGTGTGTGTGAAGCTGTCGAGCTCTACAGAGGATTGAACTCCAAGAGGCTGCTCAGTACCTGACGATGCCCGCCGCCTTCCCTCTGGCTCTGGCCTGGGCGTAAAGGTTCCTCGCCACTGTCTTCTCCTTCACCGAGCCCACGAACGTTATCCCGTTCACATTCCTGCGACATAAAAAGAAAAGTTAAAACCCTACAGGCTGTGTTCAGAAGGCTGTTTGGAGTGTGAGTGAAACTGGGCTCACATGGTGAAGTTGGTGATGAAAGCTCGTTTGGGGATCTGGACGTTGAAGCCGATGCTCTGAGCTTTGGAGCCTGAATTGATCACCGAGCTCCTGACGGTGGTGTGGGCGAATCGGGACGTGATGCGGCTCTCCACCTTGTAGCTCCTGACGGTGATGTCATCTCCGCGGATTGCCTGTGCGGGTAAAGACAGAACTATTGAGGAGGATATTAAGGTGAGAGAAGGAGGATCTGGGTGTTGAGAGCTCAGCAGCTGAGGTGAGTAAGATTCTGGGACATTTTCTTTGACCTGGACCTCTCCATATTTTGGACTCTGCTTCCCTTTCACTTGGGACTTAATTTTTACCACACCGTTTCCACCCTTATCTTTTGTCTTCATTTCAAACTGTTTCAAATAACTAAAGATCTTATATGGTGGTACATATATATTCCTTTATATTTCCGTATACATTGACTATGGATAAGCACCTCATACAACCCCACTTCAAAAGATTCAAACTATTCCTTTAATCTGACTAAGGTGGTCTTGATTGCAGCCATGGTACATTTGGCATGGTGTCTTCAGTTTCAAGTCGTTCCAACAATAATATATAAATTATAGTTTTGAGGATTCTGTTGGTAAATTTGGATCCCTCAGTGTGAGCTTCACGAAATTACAGGGTTGAATCTTTCATAAAGCTTTAATATTTTGACTAATTCAATGTCATAAAATGTTAACTCCATGGAGGTTTTGGGATTATTGTGCATAAAACATATAGATTTATTTTTATTCTTTCAGTCGTCTCGACTATTGATTTCACGGCAGCTTGATGCATTCACTTGAGAAGAAAATAATCACTGTTTTTCTGAATTAAAGTCTTTATTATCTGAGAATTATGGTATTGTAGTTTTATGAAAAAATTCTGCTCATTTTTCAGAATTAATGAGATCAGTATTTCAGAATTATGAGGAAAGTTATTTTAAAAAATTTGACTTGGTTTTCTAAATTAATAAAAATTATCTCAGTATTGTGAAAAAAAATTATTATCTCATAATCATGAAAACAGTTTTCACAACAAATTTCTGCTATTTTTTCCCAAATTAAAAAGATTATTTTCTCAGAATTATAAGAGCAGTTTTCATTAAAAGTTTATTCTATTTTTTCTGAATAAACGAGCTCTCATAATTTTGAGATAGTAAGCTTTTTAATTTGGAAAAAATAGTGGAATTAAACCTTTTTTTCATAATACTGAGATAATTTTTATTAATTTAGAAAACCAAGTTGAAAAATTCTGCTTGTTTTTCCAAGTTAATGAGATTATTATATAAGAACTGTGAGAAAAGTGTTCATGAAAAAAATTCTTCTTGTTTTTCTGAATTAATAAGATAATAATTTTTCCATTAATCTTTTGTCATTATTCTGATAAATGATCTTATTAATTCAGAAAAACAAAACATAACTGTTTTCTTTAAGTGAAGCTTTCGTATAAGTTGGTCTGAGACAAATATATATATATTTTTTAAATGTGATAAAACCAGACAATAATGCAGCGACCTGACACGACTGTTCCGCTGATTAAAGACAGACAAAAAAGGGAAGCGACGCAGGATTAGAGCAGAACAAAGTCAATAACCCGTCAGTCATGGGAATCTCTTCAAACAGCAGCATATTGACTATTAGATAAGGTTAAACTCTGTCACAGTGGAGAGCGCTCAAACAACAAGCAGAGAGTCATACCTCAAAGTCTTCCTGCTCCTCGCTGGTCAATATCGCTCTCTGAAACACACACACACACACACATGAGCGTCATACCGTCTTAATCTCTTCCCTGAGGGAAGATTATAAATCACAAAGTGCTGTTATTAAGACACAGGTGACACAGGATTACAGTCAGGATCACAGTGGGTTTATTTGAGGATGCCTTGTTGGGTTTTGTGTAATCAGTGAGATGCACTCCACAGATCGATGGCTGCAGTTATTGCAACATCAGTGAGGAAAGCAAAGCAGCAGTTCAGGCTCTGTGTTCCACAATTACACATGAATATAAGTCAGGAAAGTCAGTTTGCTTGGACCAAGATCTCACCTTGTGTCTCTCCCGGTGGTCCGGCATGTGCGACTGGTGGCAAGAAAGAAAATTAGGATTAAAATCACATAAAACCATCAAACTTATTTATTATACACTGAGAAAAATCTGTATTTTTCTGCAACAATTTGAGAAAAAGTTGTTTTAAACCCACATTTAGAAAGACATTTGAGATAATGCACTGACGTGTCAGCAGGACAAAAGTGAGTTTTAAAGGCTCAAAGGTCAGGACAAGAACTTAGATTTCATTTCAAAAACTAATTTACAGACAAGAAAAAAAGGTTTGTTGCAATATCCGTAAGACAAACATTTTGTATTTTTTATGCAGCAAATGAAGAATAAGTTGCTCGTATTTTTCACATGATTTAACTCACATTTAGACAAACATTAGAGATAATGCGTTGCCCACATAAGTGAGTTTTTAAGTGAGGTTTAAACCTTTGAAATCCTGGACTGACATCACTTTTCTTGTGCTGCGTTTCGACGCCCTTCACACATTTTCAAACCTCTGAACTTTGGTTTGATTTCGGAGAAAAAGCATTTAGAAAATAATTTTCAAAAATCTAGGTAAAAATGTACAGAAAAATAAGTTTATATTTATCATAACTATTCATTTAAAATGATGTTACAGAATTATAATTTTTAAGCACCTTTTCAAGTCATTTACTTGTTTTTGTTCTTTACTTTTCTTTTTTTTATTGCAAATTTTCCTCTACTTTGGACTCATTTCTCGCTAATTTGAGGGTGATTTTCGCTAAATTTGCTCACTGTCGTGTTTGTAAAAGAAGTCAAGCCAATGTGCTTTGGTTTCAAAGGGTTAAAGGTCGAAGGTCAGGGCGAGGATTTCATTAGATTCTATTTCAAAAACTGATTTAAGATGAATAAGACATTCATTTTGTATTTTTTCTGCAACAACACATTTAGACAAACATTAGAGATAATGCGTTGCCTTGGCAGCAGCACAAAAGTGAGTTTTTTTAAGTGAGTTTTAACCCTTTGAAATCGCTTTTCTTTAGATGCCTTTCACGAGTATTTAAACCTCTGAACTCTGAGCAATTTGGTTTTATTTCTTTTAAAAACACGGGGAAAATTTCACATCAATGACAAAAATAGAGAACCATACAGCGGTGGAGGTGTGGTTGTTCTTCTTTCCCCACTTTGATCATTTCTGATCCATTTGTGAATTAATATATATATATATATTTATACGCCAAAATGTCCTAAGATTTAGTTTTAGTACATCCTGTCTGTATATATTTAAGGAATAGTATCCTTATATTTAATTTAAGTATTTTTTTTCTTTTTTTGGTTTTTGGTTTTCTGGATAAGTATCTTTGTTCTTTTACTTTTTTCTTTTTAAAATAATATATTCAAACGCACAAATGGAAACCTGACACATTTTTGGAACTGCTCCTGCGCTGTAATTTGAGCATCTGCAACACGGGAAAAGGGCAATGACCAACGTGGCAAGAAATTTGTAGATTTAGAAAATTATTTATAAAAATCTAGGGAATAAAATGTACAGAAAAATATATTCATATTAATCATAATGGTATATTTAAAATTATGTTAAAGAATTGTTTATTGTTTGTTTTTAAGCGCATTTTCAAGTCATTTCCTTGTTTTTGTTTTATTTTTCTTGTACTTTTTGCAAATTTCTTGCTAATTTTTGGGGTAATTTCCCCCAAATTTTGTTCACTGCCTTCTTCTCATGTTTGTGAAAGAAGTCAAGCCAATCTGCTGTGGTTTCAAAGGGTTAAAGGTCAAAGGTCAGGGCGAGGATTTCATTAGATTTAATTTCAAAAACTGATTTGTACACAAGGCAGAAAGGTTTCTGTAACAATACTGAAAATCCACCAAGCAAAATTTGCCCGGTAAGATGAATAAGACATACAGTTGGTAGTTTTTGTGCAACAGTTTAGAGATTAGACAAGAGATCATTAAATATTGGCAAAAAATACCTTCCTGTGGTACAAAGGTGAGTTTTTAAGTAGGTTTAAAGGCCAAAGGTCAGGACAGGAGTTTAGATTTGATCAAAAATTCATGCTATCTAATAAAATACAGTTTACAACTCTTACAGTACTTGCAAGATGAGAAAATAAACTTTCTCTTTAGATTGATGTCAAAATGAGTGAAAACATGAAGTCCCAAAAAAGCAAATTTTGTAAAAATAACAGAGGAAGTCAGAAATCAAAATGAGGCCAAACAGCCACCAACAGCTGCAAAATCTGCATCATCATATACATCAGAATATTCAGTTTAAGATCATAAATCATGACCAATCTGATCCTTACTTTGAGTTAAGATCGACGTCAGTCTAAAAAGTGTTTAAAGTTCTGTTCTTTAAATCAAAACCCGTCTCCCAGTCCCTGTTAGCGCCGTCCAACTCACCCTCTCTTCCTCCCATTCTCCATCTATCACAAACTCAAAGCAGCGGCCCTGTTGGAGGAGCAGGAGCCCCAGAAGCAGCAGCAGCAGACTCCTCATGTTTCCAGGCCTGTGGGCTCAAACACACGTACAATCACACACACATATATAAAAAACAACACACACAGAGCGCAGGGAGAGTGACGGTCCTTCTGCAGAGAGCCTGGAGGGAAACACAGCCGAGTTGAAAACTGAAGGTTAAACTCCACTGAGCTGATCGACTCGCAGCCCCAGTCAATATTTGTTGTGTTTCATGTGAGCCGGAGGGGAGAAGGAAACTTTGAAACTTGACCTGCAGTGTGGGCAGGGTAAATAGGATCACTTATTCAACACAGATTTCACATCACGCAGATGGTTTAAAGATTCTGATGTAAACGTCACAAACTGTGGAGAAACGTGGAGCACATGTGGCCAAATATCATCCTGATGTGCTGCTGATATTAAAGTAGCAGCTTTTTAAAATCACATAAGGACACAGAGATGAATATTTTCATGGCACATTTCCCAGTTTACATTAGAGATGTAATGCTGCATTGTGGCCACATGATGGCGCCAGAGTAGGTCTAACTGCTGAGGCCTTTACTCTCCTCAGTCGCACTGTAATGTTGAAAGTAAATGTCTTTATTGGCAATTTGACTTAATGTTTGATTTTTAGGGAGAAAACTGGTTTTAAATTATGTTTTTTTTTTTTACTGAACAATGATATAAGAGCAAAGTGTGTCCTGAGGTGATTCAGAATCATTTTGGTTGTCTGATTACATTAAACAAAACAAATAACACCCTTGTTTAAAGGTGTTTAACATATATCGTCTTTGTTTATTACTCTATGTCATAACAACAGTATTAAACATTTAGAGTTACATTATTTATTGTGGAGTAGTTTTGGTCAGATTTCCAACCCTATCACTGGAAAAATGCTGCCACTGTATGTCTCTGCATACCATGGAGTTACATTTGTATGTAGATAACTTGACACTTTATATTTCTAACAATACTGTGGATAATGTGTAGGCACAAAACGACTTGGTTAAGGTTGGGAAAAGGTCATGTTTTGGCTTAAAATACCCATGATCGGTAGCGTAAACACTGCTGGTAATGCAGTGACAGGTGGCTAAAAAACACCCACATTCAGTGGCACAGTGGCGCCGCAAACGTCTCAGCAGGTTGCTGAAAAAAGCAACACATTCTCACGCCGACCTCGTCACATATTGAAGTTTGGTCTACGCCCACATACGACGTGCAAGGTACCCTGGGTGTGTTGGTTGTTGATGTTCTGGGACGCCGTGTCAAGTTCTGCCTGCTACATGCATTGTCTGTTTTCATAATACACGTCTGTATCATGCCGACGTTTAAGGACGCCTTTTTTCGTTGGTTTGTGACGCCACAAGTCTCCGCCCAAGGGCCAGATTTCGACGGCTTCAGAGTGAGATTGGGCTCACAAAGACACCAGTGTTCAGTGGCACAAACGCTGGTTGCTAAAAACCACCCATGCTTGTTGGCATAAAGACCGCCAGAAACGCAGCCACCGGCCTTTGTTTATTAGGATAGGTCATAAAAATAGTAGTAGTATATATTTGAGGCAGCTGATAGAAGATCGTGGTCAATCAACCCAATCGGCTGAAAAAATGTGGTTATGTTAAGACAAAAAAACACTTGATTATGGTGAGGAAAAGATCACGTTTGGGCTTTAAAAAAATCCTGGTGTTCACTGCACAGTCACAGCTTGAGAAGCCGTTTATGTCTCTGTGAAAAGCGCTTTTCCCCGCAGGAAATACAACAATGTCCAACTGAAAAACTACCTCTTTTTGTGGCACTAACCCCACTGTAAAATGGCAATGGGTCACTAAAAAGCACTCACACTGGTGGCTGAAAAGCTGCTGGACATGCAGCGATGACTCCTCAAGAGCACCCAGTTTGTCATTTGCTGCGGTGGCCTGCAGCTTGGCAGACGTCTTGCCTAGCTTGCACGCCACCCACCATCTCCTCCACATCCCAATGACAAAACCAGTAACTACGTCACTTTGAAAACGTTGATACGATACTACCTGATATGATGAATGTGGGATGACGCTCTGCATCGTAACAATGAGGATGCTCTGGATTTATATGTCTAGGAAACACTATCAGTTCCTATAGTGCCAAAGTTCTCCAAAATCTCTAAAAACAATATTCATTCATCTGTGGCATCGGTCGCAGAAGGCTGGACACTGGGCGAGAGGCAGGGTTCACCCTGGACAGGTCACCAGACTATCACAGGGCTGACACATAGAGACAGACAACCATTCACACTCACATTCACACCTACGGACAATTTAGAGTCACCAATTAACCTGCATGTCTTTGGACTGTGGGAGGAAGCTGGAGCACCTGGAGGAAACCCACGCTGACACAGGGAGAACATGCAAACTCCACACAGAAGGGCTCCCACACCCTGGGTTTGAACCAGGAACAAGCAACAGTGCTGACAAACTCTCCAAACTCTTTAAAAACAATATTTTAAAAATGAATTCAATAAATCTAAAGACGCAGAGTCCAATAAAGTGACCATCACACAGCATGTCAAACCTTTTGAATTTACTATGGACTGATTGACCTAGAGGTTCATGCCCGCCGCCTAGTGGTGATTGTGAGTAGCACATGTGGGAGATTTTTGTTTGAAATGCTGCAATTGTTCTCACTTTGTGTCAAAACGGTGTGAACAGCCTGCACACGTGATGGACACTGTGGACAATAATCTGATTTCTTCACTTATATCATTATTTACAATTACGTTTGAGAGGAAACTACAGCAAAATGTCGGTAAACTTCTCCATAAAAAATCAATTTAAGTGGCATGTAACCCTGCTCTCTCTGGACACTTTAAGGGACTTTATTCGGGTTGAACTCATAATTGAAAAAAAAGAAAAGAAAAAACGTTCCGACACTCCCTGAAGGCAGCAGCAGCAGCCCAAATTGCCCCTCATTGAGCAGTGGGGCAGAAACAAAGCATCCCTCTCCCCAGGTGGGCGTATTCTTCTTCTTCCCACCGTGTCCCCTCTCTGTGCGGTCACTCGGCTCTGGACACACGGAGACTCGGAGACTCTGCGCGCTGGAAATAATGTCCCATTTATCTTTTTAAGTTTTACTGGAGAAGGACTTGCAAGATGCTGCTGCTGCTGCCTTCACTGATCTGCCTCATCCCGAGTGCGCTGGGGCAACTGGAGGAATCCCAGTTTGGAGATGACGCTGATCTGGAGCTTGCAGACTTTGAACTAGACATTGTAAGACATTTAAAGTCTGAGGTGTTGTATATTCTGCTGCTGGGATTTCATTATCTAACTCCTTTGTTTGCACACACAGGCGCCACGCAGGGTCCCACGGCAGGTGAAAACTATGTTGACCAAGGTAAAGCCAGATATTAAAATTTAGATGCAAAATGTTGGTTTGGTTGTTTCGAGTCCATATGTAACACTTTAAATAGCCAAAGGAAGCAAAGGAAAACAAAATGGTTTGTTTGAATCGAAGGATAAAAACAAGCCTTGTGTTTTACGCACGATAATTTGGCACATCTGCTAAATATTGATGCCTTTTAATCTGTCAATAATCTGAGAGTTGAGGAATTTATGATGAACTGACCCCTTTAAACGCTTGGCAAAACATAAGTTTATATTTGTTACGGTGATCTGAAATGCATGACCTAGTTTGAGTTATTTAGAAACATGTTTTATCACCCTAAACTTGCGCGCTTTGGGTGTGACGCGCAGGAGATCCGCCAAGCGCGCAGATGTGCCAGAGTATGTAATGCGCTGGGTCTGAGCTCATGGGAACAAATTCCTCAGCCTGTGTTTGGTTATTGTAACTATGGGGAAAGTCAGGTTTCATTGGAGTGAGATATTTTGGCTAATCAAAAATAAAAGCCCACAGCAAGGGCGCGTAAAATCGTGCCAAATTATTTTTTCAAACGGAGATGTGGAGCTCCAGGTGATATTTAGGTGTTGGTGTTTTAACGTTACCTCTGCAGGAGACCAAACCTCACATCCAGGAGCTCTCCATCAAGACCACCATCATCTCCCGCTACGCCTTCACCGCGGTGTACTGCGCCATGCTCAACCGGCACTCCGCCGCTGCAGAGGGCGTCTTCCAGTTCCAGATCCCCGCTGGTGCCTATGTCTCTAACTTCACCATGTAAGAGTCGCACAGCACACCTGAGCTGCAACAAGAACTCACAGACAGAGAGACTAAAAATCACAGTAACACGATGAAAGCGTTATAAATTTGGATTTTAGGAAGAAGTGCGTTCTTCTAAACCTGATGAAAACACCTTTACAACATAAACAATGGGCATGTGATTGTAAAATACTCTGAACCCACTCTGGAGCATATCATTTGGTGTTGAAACATACAACTCACCAAAGAAAATGGGTACAATGACAACATACAATACCCCACAACAACTTGTTTGGCTTGTGACCCTTTGAAATGAGGCAATGTCTTCTTGCAGGGATGCACCGATCTGACTTTATCAGGCCGGGTACCGATACCTGGGCTTTGGGTATCAGCCGATAGCAGTGCCAATATTATATTGTTCATTAATAAGCTGTGTGCATCACTGTGAGGAAGTGATGGGTCTAACATCAGGATTGACTTAAACACTGCTTTCCAAACTTTGTGAAACAAAACTGAATAAATAAATACAGAGATAGAATTTTACCGGTTAAAAAAATCTTTTACCTTTTAAAAGCAGCGACAAGAAGTCAAAACTCAATTAGGCAATAGAGCTGCATAAAATAAGACCAACATGCAAACATTAAATCACAATGAAGACACATACTAGAGCAAACAAAGCTGATGCAAACTACACAGGAATCAAAATCAAATTATCAATAAATCAAAATGTTATGTTTAGGTTTAGTACAAATAGGAATTTAAACTCCAGAATAAAATTAAAGCTGAAACCGCAAACACAGAATTGACTTTAACAGATAGGCCCCAATGTCACTGACATCTGATCCAGCTATTTGAGTCTGTATCGGCCTGAAATCTGATATCAGGATATGATCGGTGATCACTTTTTTTTTTTCTTCCTTTACCTCTGGAGGCACAGCCCAGAGTTTTTCGACTAACGGAAGTGCAGGGGCCTCAGCGATCGCTCACGCCCTTCACTTCCGGCGGTGCCCCCAGGGAATCGCCATGTTGTTTACGAATACTTCGGGTAGAAAACCAGCAGAGTTTAGCTATATATCACATTTTTCACGTCACTATATCACCGTGTAGACTAATCCGATGTTTGTTAA
>NC_065528.1:29394962-29415123 GCF_006386435.1 Epinephelus moara | reverse complement strand
ATAAAATATTTTTTCCAGTGGATATCTTAGTTACAACATGTTTGAGCTAGCAAAACAGTTTTGTGTTGCTATGTGTGGTATTTATTCAGTTATGGGAAATCACGATGTCTAGAAAGCATCAGTGGCTGCAGCTGACAGGGACAGTTAGCAAAGCTAACATCAGGACGTCATCTGTTAAAAGCCTCCCATTGTCGGATACGACATGAAACTACTCCAGTTAGCTCAATCATGTTGTAACTAAGACATCCGCTGGAAAAAATATTTTTTTTCACGTTGACGAGACGGTCACTATGGACAAGGAGCTTGCTGTTTCTGTAGGTACACAATTCCTGGGGACACCTGCACGTCTCGGCCACGCCCCCTCCCTTGTGATTGGCTAAAACGCAGCATCGTTCAAACTCAAAGCTCCGTTAAACTAAAACAGCAACCGGCCGCGAATCATGCCGACGTTAACCTTTTTTTTTTTCTGTTGGTTTCTGACACCTCAAGTCACTGCCCAAGCACCAGATTTCAACGACTTCGGGATGAGACCGAGCTCACTGCAAAGGCACAATTATGATGCTCCAGGTATCCCTCCAGCATCGGTTTTGGATGTTCAGGGACAGTATGTCAGTTTACACTTGTTACATGAGCCCAGTCTCACTCCGAAGTCGTTAAAATCTAGCGCTCGGACAGTGACTTGTGACGTCAGAAAACAACAAAAGAAAGTCGTCATTTAATGTCGGCATGATACGCAGCTGGTTGGTGTTATAGTTTAACAGCACCCGGCAGCATCAGGGGGAAATGCAGCGGGACAAGGACGAAAGTTGAGGGGGGCAAGCAGGAGGTGTGGTGGATGGGTCCAACAAACACTGACTTTCACCCAAGAGAGCGGTGTTTGTGTCCCGTACGATGCTAAAGCCAAACCCTGTTCTTTTATCCTAAACCTAACCACGTTTGTTTGTTGCTGAAGGGGAAAAAAAGCATCAATTCACGGTGTTGTACAGATGTAGTGCTTTTATTTTGAAAGAGACTGTATGTAAACGTTAAATTTGATTATGTATTCTGAATGAAGACAATGCATGTAACAGGCAGAACTTGACACAGTGTCCCAGAACGTCAACAACCAACACACCCAGGGTACCTTGCACGTCGTCGTGGAAAGTCACTACAGAGTAACTTATTAAAATGGAGAGCAGAGATAATATTAAAAATGCCAGAAAACATTTTGGAAGCCATTTGTAAACCATATATTTTATCAGCAGAAGATGACGCACCAAAGCTACCACTTAGAACTACAGCAACAGCATTGTCCTGTCCATCTGGAGGGATTTACAGGGTTGCTATGGAGACGTTAGCAAAGAGACAAGACGGGGTTAAAACTTTAATACTGCTGTAAAAACACACACGGTGACCAGAGTTCACCCATAAACAGGTAACAACAGGATTTAACCGCACAGATTCAGTGTTTTTGTGAGAGAACGCCCAGCTGAAATGTGACAATAGGAACTCCTGAATATGAGCGCCACTCTAATCCTCGACCTTTGACCCCCGTGAACCAGGATCATAGGAGGGCGTGTCTACCAGAGCGAGGTCAGGCCTAAGGCAAAGAGGGTCAAGCAGGAGAACGGCAGAGCCAAGAACAAAGAGTCAGGTGATGCAAGGTAAGAAACCTGAGAGTGTGTGTGTGTGTGTGTGGCCACTCCTATGGTCTGGCGTCTCCTCCTAATTACACAGCAGCACCCGCTCCCTCTAATGTTCCTATTTTGCAAACACAGATTGATAATATCCCAACTAGACGGCCACAGAGAGTGAGTGTGTGTCCTGTGTGTGTGTGTGAGAGTCTGAAATAAGATCATTCCTCCAGAGACGAGACGACTGTCGTATAAATCTGCGACCCAGGAGACGTGACATATGGAAGGAGTGACATCACGTTTCCAGCTGTCATATGAAAAAGTGACATTTTATTAAATGTGATTTGGTGATTCAGTGACTCCGCTGTAAAAAGACGGAGCAGACAGAGGAAGAAGAGTGAAGTGGAAGATTAGACAGAGGCAGCACTTCATATTCATGATATCACCACTTGGACTGTTGAGTTCACAGCTCCACCTCGTCTCTACTCCTCCTGTTTTCATATTTGTTTCTTCTTCTGTCGTCTGTTTTTAATGTTTTTCTGTTTACAGCTGCTGCTCTTTTCATTTCACACATGTTAATGAGTAAAATCAATATTCAAAATCTTACTGAGGGACAGTGATGGATAAAAATCAATAACACAAGAAAAAAAAGTTACATAAAAAAAGCTCCTTAAATAAACTATTTACGTGGATTAAATCAAGGTACATCTTGACTAAACACAGCAAAGACAACTCCTCTGTGTTTCAATTTCTAATGTTAAAGTCACCATGTGGAGAATCTGAACATTCCAGCTGGTGGCACCACCAAGCGGTCGTCTTAGAAGTGACTCTGTAGCTGATAATTCACGGCAAACTAACACTGGATGACTACAACAGGATTCAAAACGGGTTTCAGCGCCTTCAGTTTTAAATATGTTTTCACTGACCTCCGTGCTGAGAGAGAGAAACACATGGAGGTACTTTTACTGAATTCATGTCTGACCGTATAAACGATACACTTTTTTGGAAAATGAGGTACGTAAACAGCTAAAGCAAGATAGCAGCAACAAGTAAATTCACAATTCCATTTAGCTTGTGTGAAATCTACAGCATGGTTGCCAGAAGAAAACGTTGGCATTGTACATTTCTTCAAACCATAGATACATTCTCGGAGCCCATCGGCTGTATTCGGCGCATGAAAAGGAGAAAAACAGAACAAGCATCAGATGGACTGTATTCATAATAACTATGGCACAATAATATAAATAGCCAGCGCCGGGGCATCGGTAGCGTAGTGGATATTGCCAGCGCCCCATGTACAGAGGCGATGCTTCGCTGCAGCGGTCGCAGGTTCGGTTCCGGCTTGCAACGCTTTGCTGCATGTCATCCCCCTCTCTCTCTCTCCCCATTTCCTGTCAATTAAAGGCAAAAGGCCCAAAAAATAATCTTTAAAAAAAAAAAATAAACAGCCAGCGCCAATTCATCAGTCAATGCACACACATACAGCAGGCAGCAGCGACCTACCATCTGACACCAGCACACAGTAAGGACGGAAACAGAGGGCTGAGCAGGGACAGAGCACCTGCAAGCAAAGTAAGCAAGCACACTGTCTGCGGTTATTTTGACTTGACCAGCAGACTTCACTACAAGCTGATTGGCTGTTGAAACAGGTGATGTGCTTTAAAACCAGCCACCTGCGATCTGACCAGCTGAGTGTCAGGTGACACCATCAGCACGCTTGAGTCGAACTCAGACCGGCCAGTTCACACTGCTGCAACTTTCCTCTGCAACATTCTAAAACGGTTTCGACTTGTAAATCTTTGGTCTGAACCGGGCTTTTGTGATCTGTCACTGCATTTCCAACGGCCACCAAATATGGGTGTTTTTTAGTGGCCCACTGCTGCATTTCCAGCAGCATTTACGCTACAGATCGTGGGTATTTTAAGCCAAAACATGAACTTTTCCTAACTATAACCGAGTTGTTTTTGTACCTGCGTCACCACAGTATTGTTAGAAATGTTGAGTTTCAAGGTTTCTGCTCTATACAAATGTAACATTTCCGTTATATGCAGCGATGTACAATGCCACCATTGTTCTGGTGACTAGACAGGAAATCTGACCAAAACTGTCATTAAATTCAATATATGAATTCATATTACAGGACCATTCGTCTAAACATTAAATTACTACAGGGAGTTACAAAGCAAAGTAACTTTTGATTCTGACATTTTTCGGTGTGTGTTCAATTGTTAGAAATGTCATAGTGTATATTTGAAGTTTCAAGTTCACAACTTAACCTTCAAACAAGCTCAAAAAAGCAAACTACTGCTCAAAAAGTACAAAATTTCTCTCTGAAATTTGATGTCAAAGTATAAAGTAGCAGAAAATGGAAATACTTAACTAAGGTTGAAGCACCTCTAACTGCACTGAACACCATCACACTCCACCTCTCTCCTCCCCTCCAGCCCTGAGCCGGAGGTGGAGGTGTTCAAGATGGTGGCCAGCATCCCGGGTCGCAACCGGGCCATCTTCCTGCTGACCTACGAAGAGCTTCTGCAGCGGAGGCTGGGACGCTACGAACACGTCACCAGCCTGCGGCCGCTGCAGCTGGTCAGCCGCCTCAGTCTGGACGTCACCATCGTCGACCACTCGCCTGTCACCGACCTCCAAGTGCTGCCACTCCGCAACGGCAGGAACACCGCTGCTTCCAGCAGTGCAAGTGGACCCAATGCACCCAAGACACCAGGTTTACACACACCTTATTATTCCATATGTTAAATTCATTACATATTTTTGCACTTTTTCATTTTTAGATATTTTTTCTACTCAAATATTCTTTTTGATTTATTTATTTCTACTCTAAATACATAAACAGGCCAAAGAAATCATTTAGGTTTTATCAGATATTTTCTGAAATCTGTTTTAGCAACACGTATAATTAAACAAACATCTTTAAAAACCGGATGAATCAGGGTGCCACCCTCTTAATAGCCCTACATATAACCAACAACAAAGGGCGCAGAGAGCATTTTTAGATCCACCCTTTTATGTCACGGACACTTTACTTGTTTCAGGCTTTTGATCTTGTGCCAATTAAAACACGAACACACTTCCTTGTATTTGTGTCTCAGCCAAGCCCGAGCCGCCTGTCACCACTGTGCTCAAAATTGAAAAGAACGTCTGCAGGATCACCTTCAGCCCCAACATTGTCCAGCAGGCCAAGATCACCACCAACGGCATCCTGGGAGACTTTGTGATCCGCTACGACGTGCAGAGAGACATGGGGATCGGAGACATTCAGGTGCACGGCGCTCCTTCGAGACTCTGGACAGGCAAACACATAATAAACAGAGATGAAGAGGGTTGTGATGAAGAAAAGCAGACTGTGAAAGAGCATTAGTTTTCAGATTTTGCAAGTGTGCACATAAATTTCCCATCCAACTACACACACACACACACACACACACACACACATCCACCCACCTGTTAGTGATTCATTTCTCTGGTTTCCTGCCATGACAGTCGCTCCGCTGCCAAACTCTTCTGTCTGTCTCCAGATCCAAACTATGGTTTGCTGATCACACATACAACTACTGCAACTCACAACCTGCTGCACGTCTGTAAACTTATTTTCTTTCCCAGGTTTTAAACGGCCATTTCGTCCACTACTTCGCCCCCAAAGACCTGCCAGTTGTGCCCAAGAATGTGGTGTTTGTGATCGACACCAGCGCCTCCATGTTGGGGACTAAGATCAGACAGGTAAAGCAGCACACTCAGTGGATATATAAGAATGTTTATTTACCTCAATGACCTGTTGGGTGCAGCAGAGTATTTTAAATTCAACTACTTAAGAGACAGTTTGGGATTTTACTGTTAAACGTGTTATTTTTGCATGTTTAAGCCCACTCACTAAATATCCCTGTGCAATGGTTGACATTGTCGCCTCACAGCAAGGGGGTTCCCCTAAGGGTGGGGGGTTTGAACCCATACCCTTCTGTGTGAAGTTTGCATGTTCTCCCTGTGGACCTTTGTCATGAGTGAACATGAAAGTTCACCCTTAACAAAGGTCCACTTACTGGGTTTTCCCAGGGCTCTCGACTGCATCTTGCAGTCTTCATCAGAGGGTGGGTTTCTGGTAAATTCCATCTGCTGACAAAGATCATGGTATAGGGTTATAGTTTCTTGAAAAATCAACCTGGTCTCGAGTCTTCGAAAACTGGCGCTTGGTCAGTGACTTCTGGTGTCAGACACCAATGAAAATGGCCATCCTGTAACGTCAGCATGATACGCAGCTGGTTGCCATTATTGTTTAACGGCAGGGGGAAACGCCTAACTAAAGTTAAGGCACAGAGAGTCCGGGTAGGGTGGCTGGGAGAGGTCGTGGATGGGTCCAACAACCACTGCCCTTCAGGGAGGCCAGTGTTTGCTTCCCATGTGATTGTAAAGCCAAACCCTGTTCTCTTTACTTAAACCCAACCACAAACTTTTGTTGCTTAAACCCAACCACATGTGTGTGTAGGCAAAGCGTAACCATGTGCGTTTGTTGTTGAAGGAAAAAAATTTGTAGGGTTGTACCAACGTACTGTAGTGCCTTTTTTTTTTGAAAGAGACTGACCGTGTATGTAAATGTTAAATTTCCTGTGAAAACAGAAGTGTATGAAAGAAGACAATGCATGTCACAGGCAGAACTTGACATGGTGTCCCAGAACGTCAACAACCAACGCACCCAGGGTACCTTGGACGTCGAATCTGAACATGGAAAGTCCTTGACCAAACGTCGATATGTGATGAGGTCGGAGTGAGAATGTGTCGGAAAAATATGATAGTTGGATGTTGAGTTAAGATTATTTCATCAAACTCCATTGAGATGAAAAACCACATCTGCGGGCCTTTCAATTTTTTATCACTTCCTCTTGATCTGCTCCTTGTGGGAAGCTTTCTGCGAGAGCTCATACCTGACTCCAGAATTGAATTTGGGCCATTTCCACCCTGGACCAGAAGTACCAGATATGGACTTCTTTTTTGTGTCACAGGAAATTGTTGCTTCCCATGCAAAGAAATTCACCCTGCTTTAATAACAAAATTTCAATGCCTGAATTGGATCAGGAACCTGACACCCCACCTCCTCCCTCCCACACTGGAATATCAATATCAGACCTTTTCCTCCATCTGCAATAGCACGGTAATCCCCTCAGCCAGACGCGGAGCTGATCTCTGCAGCTGCCGTGACCACAGCAACAGAGGAGACGAGAGAAAAAACAGATTTTCAGTGAGAAGGAAAAGTGGAAACATACAGCACAAGGCCGTGCTGTGAGGGAGGAAGGTCACTGTCTATGGGGTAATGGAACTTTGTAGACAACAGCACCCTCGACCCCTTGATCCGTCCCCCCACCCATTGCCAGCCCCCAGCGGGCCGCAGGAACAGAACAACAAGTGTGTTTTGATGTGGCTCCACAATAGAGGGTTTCAGTGTGGGTCAGTCTGTGGTTCTGACCCTGTTGTATACAGCCCATATAGACAACTATTAACCCCCCAGCGTCAAATTATATATCACACCCACGCTCGAGGGTGCAGAGATTCTGACAATGTGAAGCTCCAGAACACAAAAGTAGGAAGAAGTCTACATACTTTTACTTCTCTATTTTCCTATATGGACCATTCAAAGCAAACTAGAAGAAGGTCAAGAAATACGAATTCTGAGTAATTATCAGATTTTAGATTTTACTGATTTCTTACACTTGACACCTTAAAGAATAAGTTTGGCATTTTTCAACCTGGAACCTATTGTCCCATGTTTTTATATCGAAGTGACGAATGGGAACAATTTTTTTTAACTTGGTCCAGTACTGAGCAAGAGGGCTGCAGCTGGCAGCTAAGACACAGGCTGCAGTGTAACCACTTGCAGCATGGTTTTTTCCATCCATTTCCATCCATGAAAAGTGTTTGTTTTCGTCACTGACAGGCTCAGATTGTTCGTACGAGTGTCTGACAACATTATGGAAAGATCTCTTTCAGCAATAGACCTTTTTAAAGAGAAAGATCATTTTTGTTTGACCAGAAACAGCCCTGAAATCACCATTCCCAAACCCCCCAGACTCCATTTAAATAAACAGTAATTTAGAGTGTATAGAGCCAGCATACCTTTACATCTAACTGGGTGAATTAAGGGTTTATTTCACCTAAACGGGAGTTGGGTATAGGTGGAACAGTGGAACAATTAATCCAGATGGTTTTTGTGAGATCTATTTTGTGTCTGTTGACTTTGAGTCAGGTGTGCTTTACGCTTATAAAATTGTTCTTTATTTAAATGGAGTCTGGTGGGTTTGGTGATAGTTGTTTCAGGGCTGTTTCTGGTCTATCTCTGTAGGGATCCCTTCCATGTTTTCAGACACTTAAAATAATAATCTGTGTCTGTCAGAGGCAGAAACAAGTGCTTTTATTGGACGAAAATTGACATTTCGCGCATGTTCTAAGTGTTTAAAAATAATAATTTTAACATAAGTCACTGGGACAAAACAAACAGACAAACAAGGGAAATTAGGGTCCTGGTTGAATTATACCAAAGTTACGCTTTAGGTCTGTGGAGTAGAGTTAATGGTTACAGCCCAAACTGTACTGTTATACATCAAACAAGTTTCATGAAAATCTGACATTTCTTTAGAGAGAAAATCAAATTAATGCAAAGATTTCTACCATTTTTTTCCCTGTTGAAGGGTTTTTTGGGGAGTTTTTGCTTTTTCCTAATAGCATATGGGACCCATTCAAAACCCATTAGAAAAAACTGAAAGATGCATGACTAATGGCAGATTACCAAAAGAAATTTAAGGTCAATGGACAGATATAAAACAAGTAAAAATTCTTCTTCAGATAAACTAGCTTTCTGCCTCTTTCAACAAATTTTGACTCTAGTTTTCAAAGCTACTGACACCACCCTCCTGGACTCTATTTATCGATGAAGTCTGTGTAAAAACACCACAGCTGGTAAAAGGGTTGGGCGTTTGATTGATGGTATGCGTGTTTTGTTTCCAATCACTGTAGCTTTGGCGCTATAATACAATAAGCATGGCTACACCACAGAAACCATGACCACGTTGTGTATGCAGCATTCTGTTGATGCCAGAGGTCTAAGATTTGTCAGTGGTAAATGGTAAATGGACTGCTCTTGTATAGCCCTTTTCTAGTCTTCACTCACACAATGATGGAACAGCCATCAGAAGCAATTCAGAATCCAGTATCTTGCCCAAAGATACTTTGACATACAGATGGGAGGAACCAGGGATCAAACGGCGATTGTCTAATTAGTGGACGACTCCGTTTGCAAGAAATTCAATATATAGTTTGAGGAACATGATGTCCAAAAACACTAGCCTTGTTTTCTACGTGAGTCTGACGCAAGATTAAATGATCTCTTTTTCTTTCTCAGACTAAAGAAGCTCTGTTCACCATCCTGAAGGATCTGCGACCAGAGGATCGCTTTAACTTCGTCAGCTTCTCCAATAGAATCAAAGTTTGGCAGCCGAATCGTCTCGTAAAGGTGAACCCCCTCACCATCAGAGACGCCAAGAAGTTTATTTACATGCTGGTGCCGACTGGAGGTAAGACATTATTACCCTTATGGCTTACCTTCTTCACAGTTCCTATGTTTTGACAGATAAACATGATTCCGTTTTGTGGATCAATGCATTATCAAGGGTTGTTGATAAGAATTGAAATTGAATTGACTTTTTTTCAACATGTATGCGTGGGAAGTCGACTTATTTCCAATCCACGACATTTTCCCAAGCAATGATGTCTCCTCACTGCAGGCACCAATATCGATGGCGCCATCCAGACCGGCTCCTCTCTGCTTCGTGAATACCTCTCCAGCCCTGACGCCAGCCCAAACAGCGTCTCCCTCATTATTTTCCTGACGGACGGACGGCCCACTGTCGGAGAGATGCAGTCCATTGCGATCCTGGGGAACACTCGCTCAGCCGTGCAGGAGAAGTTCTGCATCTTCACCATTGGGATTGGGAATGACGTGGATTACCGGCTGCTGGAGCGCATGGCTCTGGAAAACTGTGGGATGATGAGGCGCATCCACGAGGAGGCCGACGCCAGCGCTATGCTCAAGGGGTAAGAGTGATCCTATCTGCATGTTGGTGGAATATTTCTTCCATCACAGGCCATCTTGTGAGTTTTACATACCTATGTGTTTTTGAAAAGTAAGCCTGATGCCAACATGGAAGCCATCTTGGATTTGTAAGAAATGGGACTAATATGGGGACTGCTCATAATCCCAGCCTCTAGATGACCTACACTCTAGATACTCCCTTGGTGCTAACTTTTTATATCTGAAACTGGTTCATAAAAGATCTGAAACTGGTCTTCACTTGTTAGATCTAAAACAGGGGAGAGACTGGCCTAAGACTGGCTTAACAATGTGGTCTGAAAGTGGTCTTGTGTTCATTTTCCCCTTTGGTGTGATTCATTTGGGCCGATCTGAACACAGCAATCGTATTTGAGTTCAGACCAAAACAACCGAATTGGAAAACCCTTTTAAGAAAGTGGTATTGGCCTAATCACAAATGAATTTTGGAATGGTCAATCCAACCCAACCGTCAACTTTCTGCTTGAATTTTATTGCTGTGAAAAGAAACCAAACCAACAGGAAAACAGATCAAGTTTTCCAACTCATTTTGGGTTCAGACCAGAGCAAACGCCCTAAAATTGGGGCTGGACTAGCTTATACCTGGCTAGGTACTGGAGTCAAGTGGGCTAAAATTGGCTTGAAAATGTAGTCTGAAACTAATTTTAAAGTCTCCTGGAGTAAAAGTGTTGTAAGACTGGTGTGAAACGGGGCTTTAGTGTAAGGCCGGCATTTATCCAACAAGATTTTTACCATAAAACACCTACTACACATTGGGTGTTTCAAACGAGAAAGACATTTACGAGAGGACATCGATTGTAACTTTAAATAAGTAATTACTGTTAAATTTCCCCTCCACATGTGTATAATCAGTCTCTTATTAAGCAATTAGCTCTCCTTAATCCCTCCCCATTGCTCCTCCGACACGTCCCTCCATCTCTCATCAAGCTACGAGAGAACGAAGACCGCAAATGTGACGGTGCTGACAACAGACCTCTTTAATCAACTTCAACAGCCGCAGACTACAACAGCCACCCTCTTTCTCTCTCAGTCATTTTCTTTACCCCCATCCTTTACACACAACCCTCCTCTCCCTCTCCCTCTTCCGCACTCGGACACACAAGGTGTTTGTTCAGTCGAGCAGGAATGTGTGTGTGTTGTGAAACTTGCATCTGAGTATGTATGTGGGGTTAACAGATAGACTCCGCAGATAATAGCCCTCGTGCTGCTTGAACAAACACGCTGGTTAAGAGGTAAGGAGGTTTACTGCGCCGTGACAACAAGGACAGGCAAGAGGACTTAGACACACACACACTCACACAACCTTGGCATTACACACACTCTTTGATGAATGTGTGCACAAACTCTGAAGTGGGGTGGAAGCAGCTTTGAGATGTTAGACAAGCAGGTTTATAGCCGGAAGGTGGCTCGTTTGAATAAACAAGACTTTTGATGGAATCTGTAATAACATGTTTCTTTTTCTGCCTCATAAACATCCGCTGATGTGCCCTCGAGCAAAGGCACTGAACGTGTGACTGACTGATGACTGATTATCAGCCTTGTTGCTTAAAAATAAGCAACAAGGCTGACAACATTTTTGATACCGCACAAGCAATATTTACAGAGACATCAGCATTTAGAGCTGCCTCCGAAAAAAGGCAACAATCTGTGTTGGTGTTGCTACAGGACACCGTTGCAGAGGCAAAGTATAATCTGAAGGTCCAGGGCAAGTTTACAGCAATTTACAGTCAATCCTTTGAGGCAGGATGATACAACTTTTGAGAGTTATCATGGTAGAATTAATTAGCTTCCCCAACTCACTGCTTGTGAGTCAAACAGTAAAATTAGTGGACACTGTCCTCGCCTAAAAAGCAACACCATTGGTCGTCTGTTAAAACATTTAAAATAATTCA
The DNA here is from genome assembly GCF_006386435.1 of Epinephelus moara. Lineage (NCBI taxonomy): Eukaryota > Metazoa > Chordata > Actinopteri > Perciformes > Serranidae > Epinephelus > Epinephelus moara. The sequence continues at coordinate 29,403,490 of NC_065528.1, read as the reverse complement.
TGTGTAAATTTTCCTGACAAGCATCCTTATGTGGGTGTGTGAACAATAATAAGGGCCCTCAGGTCGTCGGTGAGCATCTGTCACCCTAGTTTTTGAGGTATGTCTTGTACCATTGGCACTAGTTGGCCCTTGTTGTCTGTTTTTGGCTGATTCAGCATGTTGAATCGGTGTATTAGAAATCACTGTGATTGGCAAGGCTCTTGGTCAAATCACAGGCAATATGGGGCACTGTGGGGTGATGTGGGGCGATGTGGGGCGTGGTGGGGTGATGTGGGGCAATATGGGGCACTGTGGGGCGTGGTGGGGTGATGTGGGCCGATGTGGGGCAATGNCAAAATGGGGCACTGTGGGGCATGGTGGGGCGATGTGGGGCAATATGGGGCACTATGGGGCACTGTGGGGCATGGTGGGGTGATGTGGGGCAATGTGGGGCAACGTGGGGCAAAATGGGCCAATGTGGGATGATGCAACAGTCAGCCTTCGTTGCCACTAGAGAGAAATCACTGTGATGGGCAAGGCTCTTTGATCAAGACACAGGTAAATTGGGGCGACGCAACACTCAACCATCGTTGCCAGTAGTTCTTTGATGTTGGTTTGGTGTGTCGTGGCCCTAAGAGGTGAAGGTGGAGGTAGCGCATAGTTGCTGTAATGCTGACAACCTGTATAAAAAAATGTCAGACTTTGAGGTGGAGACAGTGGTTTGAATTTGTCTCCTACCAAGGAGGAATGTTGGTTTCTTTGAGCCATGACCACAACTTTTATCTAACCTTAACCAAGACGTTTTAGTGTCCATAACTCAACCAAACCATAACCATACGGATGCCAGAAAATGCTCAGCTGAATTGTTTTTGTAAAGGGGTCAATAGGTAATTTTGGGAGATACTGACAACTTATGTTGGCCTACTAAAAGGGACACCACAACAGATAATACTCACATACTGTTGAAGATTCTCACTCATCCAGGTCATGGTAATCCAGAGTGCTGTATCGTAGGCAACTTGACTTGCTTGAGTTTCTTGAACACGTTTTACCTCTCATCTAAGAGGCTTCTTCAGCTCTGAACTGAACTGAACTGGAGAAGCCTCTTAGCACTTGGGACTACTAACACAGGTTGTTCTAAAGGGAAAAAACAAACAACCTATTTTGGTGTTTAGGGAAAAAGATTTAAGGGGCACCTATTAAGCTTATTTTCAGGTTCATACTTATATTTGGGGTTTCTCCTAGAACATATTTACATGTTGCAATGTTCAAAAACTCGCTGCAGCCAGGAAATGACTCTAACGGAGTATAGCATCAATTTCTAATGTGAAAAGTCACCAATAAAATCTTTTGAACACCACTGAAGATGTTAGAGCAGGAGTATAATTTGAAATCGAGGAGAAATTAAGAACATCAGCAACCAAGATTACAGGTTTCCCAAAGGTTAGCATGTAGCTACATGTAGCAGTGCACCAAAAAGTTTGTTGTTCCAGCTGGAGTATGATCCAAAAATAGGGGGGACGTTACCAACAATTGCAACCAAGATTACAGTATGTTTCCCCGACGTTAGCATGTAGCTACATGTAGCAGTGTAGACTATGTAATGCAAACACTTGTGGTAGCACCTGGGGCAGATGAGCACATAAAGAAATGTGTTTAGAGCTGATGTCAGCTTGTCTCGAAAGTAGAAACAGTTGGAAACGGAGTATTCAGAATGGATTACTTTTACATACATTTACCTCATCATTTGAAACTTAAAAAATAACGAAAAGCATAATAGGTCCCTTTTAAGATATAACAGTGAAATACTTTGATGGCTGACTTGCTCAGGTCAACTGGCTGCTACTTTTCATTTGTCAACCATTTAGCTGTAATCTTAAATGTCTCCTTGTTCCTTTCCAGGTTCTACGATGAGATAGGAACTCCTCTGCTGTCCGACATAAGGATCAACTACACCGAGGACTCTGTCCAGTACGTAACTCAGCATCTGTTCACCAACTACTTCAATGGCTCTGAGATCGTCATCGCCGGCAAGCTGACCAACAACAGCGCAGAATCCCTCCACGTCCAGGTTACAGCCAGCAACAATGACAGGAGCATCGTCCTGGAGACTGATGTCCCCCTGCGGCACCGACAGATAGAGACTGAGAAGAACGTGAAAGCAGCCACAGCAGCAATGGCAGCCGGAGCTAAACCTCCAGGGTCAGCGATTGCACAAGAATTAGGAGTTGCTTTGGGCTCTATAGCAGAGGAATTTGTGGAACGCGTGTGGGGTTTCCTGAGCGTCAAGGACGGGCTACGGTCGCGGCTACGCAGCCAAACCAGCAAGGAGAGGGAGGGCCACATCCAGCAGGCCACAAATCTGTCTCTGACTTACCACTTCCTCACTCCACTCACCAACCTGGTGGTGGAGAAGCCTGAGGTCTTAGCTGATGGCACCATGGCTCCGGCGCCCACCATCCCCCCAGCAGCTGGTGATACTGGCTCAACTGCCAATGAGCTGCCAGAAGACGCAGAGGACGGAAAGCCACAGAAACCCAACAGGAAGCCAGGCAGCCAGAGTTCATCTCTGAGCAACAACATAGGTGAGGTCATCTATCCTAGTTTTAGTTGTAAAGGACAGTCTGGCAAGTGACAAATACACAAGGACAAAAACTGATTGTCTGCAGTTGGATTTAAACTTAGGCTACTCCGGTTTAAAAAAAGTGTAACCTCTGTGGAAGAAAGCTAACTCCAGCTATTGTCCTCTGCAAAAGGTGCAAACTATAAACTCTTCTGAGCCGTGTTTCAGACCTCATTTTGGGTGGAGTATTCCTCTGAGAGGATGTGCACGCCATATAACTATATAGCTTTTCTCTGTCTTCTCACGTTGTGTTCCACTAACAACTGACCACCAACAGTTTATGTTAGTCATAAGAGGAAGCATTAAACAATGGCAGCCCTCTGACTCACTGCTTTATATAAATATTCTCTTCCTTGCAGGTAAAGAGAGACGACCCGCCAAGAAATCCATCACCTTCTCCAAAACATCAGGTGATTCCACATACTCTTTCTCATGTACATTTGCACATATGCAGCAGTTACAAGTCTCCAAAAAGCAGACTTGAAAGAGAGAAGAGGGGGACCGTACAGTAGACTCTCTCTGTCTCTACACTCTCTGCGTGGGCGGCCTGTAATTTGGATGTGCGTGAGACAGTCGGCAGTGATCACACAGACAGCAAGGGGTTCAGGGATGTCTCTGAACATGACCTGAGAAGAGGAAAGAGCACACAGGGTCTAATTGAAATACCAACACAAGCACTACGTGGCACTTTAAACATGCAAGTGCGTGTTCGCAAGCGCACACACTGCGGTCGGAGAGTTAAGGGATGAGATGTGGATGTTTGTGCATGTGGTACAGTAAAGAGAGGGACCCCATCAGAGGCAGTTAGTGAGGGCTAATGACCCCATCATTACTGCTGCTCTCTATTCATCTGAGAGGGTTCTCACAGGCCTGAGGAGACTTCAGCTGAACATATAAACTATCTCATAAAATCAAATCTGAGACTCTTCTTACAGATCAACACAAGAACTCAGAAATGTCGCCTAATTAAAGGCTGAGCAGCCGTCGCCTTTAGGTGAAGGTTTCACAGAGGTGTCAAAAATTGCAGCTCGAGATTTAAAGTTTTATTTACCATGACACGTAAAATTGTATATTTTAGCTGTACTATAGAGCAGAGCTGTAAGCAGACTTTTAGGAATACTGACATCACAGGTCCTAATTTTACCAGCAGAGCTCCACATTAAATTATTTTTGACGAGACAGCCACAAAATTTCACATTTCATTACCTCCGCCGGCGTTGGTCTGTTTGATTGTCTGCAAAATAACTCAAAAAGTTATGAACGGATATTGATGAAATTTTCAGGAAAGGTGGATAATGGGACAAGGAACAGATGATAACATTTTGGTGGTGATCAGTTGAAGCAAAGTGGATAAAATAATAAATAAAGTGGTGGCCAAACAACACGTCTTGCTCTACTTGCTAAATATTGTTGTAATTCTAAAGTTGAAATTAATGTTCTGTGTTGGAAAAAAAGAAAGTGAAAAATATAAAAAAAAACATATTATATTCTGTGTTAGTACAAAATCAAAAACGAAATAAATACACCACAGTGTCTCCATGGTGAAGGCATATATAACCTAATAATGATAGTGATGCAAATAACCTAACTGTGATGCAGGCTGCAAAATCTGATACAGAGGGGGAGGGAATATCACCTACTTAGCGGAGGTCTGCACTCTAGTTTATTCATTTAACTACTGAATTCTATATATTTTTGTGGATTTGATCTCTCTACATAATGGCCAGATGTTGGTTATCTAAATGTGGTTGAGAATATTAGAGTCCTTTGTGCAAATTTACTCTTTCAAATCACCCTTAGGGAGTATAGTCAAGATAATCAAACGGAACAAATGCACTGTAATGTCAGACGACATGAGTGCTGGTTGTAGGTTGAGTGTTTTAGTCTTTAACAGGTTGTTGGTGGCTTCTATAAGTTGTATGTAAATGAAACTATAACCACAACTTGACAGATTGTTAATTGGCTGTCTGTTAATACTGGATACAGGATCTATTGAACAAATCTCCCTTTACCCCTGGGGGTACATCATTAAAGACTCAGTGATAACCACAATTACTTTCTGCCAGAGGACTTCAGCCAGACTTTCTAAGTCTGCTTATATCTCATCATATCTCTACATATATCTGTATTTCACACCTTTCATTAAAAAATGTTTTTTGTTTGTTTCTGTCTTTGCCTTCACTGTCAAATTCTAAATCAAAATATATTAGTAATATTTGAACAACATAAACAGTGAGTCTTAGTCGGCTGCTATCATGCTATCAAAACCTAACAGTGTTGAAAAAGTTAAAAAACACACTTTCTGGACAGCTGTAATTACCTGCAATGTCCATCTTTCTGCGTAGTATTAAATAAAACTTCCTTCTTCTTCCTGATTAGTGTATAAACGGTTTCTGTGTAATTTGGTAAATGTCTGTGCAAACACTGGTCGGAAGGCTAAGTTTTGTCCCTAGCCAAAAACAGTCCTGGTCGGATGCCAAAAACCTGCATGGTGATGTTATTTTCACATCAATTTTTGGTCCTTCAGATCCTATCTGAAAACCAGGAAATATGATATATCTTTGTTTTTGTTTTTTAATACAACTAAATGTTATTGACAGTTTATTTTGTCCAGTTTTGAAATGGTTGTGATTAAGCGGCCACACTGTGACGTCCACTTCATGTATCAGTGTAAGATTGGCATTACTCGACACCCACTTTTTAAAAAATGTAAAAACAGGTTATTGCTATTGATGTATATTGACATGTAAAATATATTCCTGTCTCATTGTTTCAAGCCTGTGGTGTTCGTAAGAGCCAAAAAATCTTTATTTAAGCTGTCTTTGACTGCATGCGGGAGAAAGGCTTTTTGCCCAGAAAGTCAGGTGAACTTTCAAACAGCGGTCATTCATTGTCTCAATATTTTCTGGGAATGCTCTCAAAATGGTTCCTTTCACTTTACACAATCTAATTTCAGGCACACTTGTTATATTCTTGATTCTTGTTGCTGTGTTTTTAACTGTACCGTTATTTTGCTTCTTCCTCTTAACCTCTAAACTACCTCAGCGGATGGTGACCCCCACTTTGTGGTGGAGTTCCCGCTCAGTAAACTGACCGTGTGCTTCAACATCAACGGTGAGCCTGGACACATCCTGCGCCTGGTGTCTGACCACAAGCACTCTGGTAAGACTCTTTAGAAAAGTAAAGGGCACTAACACTCTTATTCACATTAGGATCTTCATCACTAACACTGTCTGGCTCATTTATGTTTGTGTCTGCAGGTTTGACAGTGAATGGTAAACTAATCGGCGCCCCAGCTCCGCCAGGCAGCCACAAGCAGCTGCGTACCTACTTCAGCACCATCACCATCGTGGTGGATCGTCCCAAACGCGCCTACATCGAGGTGACGCCTAAGAAAGTCATCCTGGATGGGCGGGACAGGATGGTGCTGCCCTGTCACTCCACAGTTGCAGTGGACAGCGGCGCTCTGTCAGTTTCCATTGTGGGGAAGTCTAATGTGACTGTGACGGTCGGAGGAAACATCATGTTTGTGATCCTGCTGCATCAGTACAAGAATCCAGCTCCCTACCAGAGAGACCATCTGGGGTTCTACATTGGTGACAGCAAGGGGCTGTCGCACAACTGCCACGGCCTGCTGGGTACGTGTTAACGAAAAATACACATTACATCACACAATATGATAGTGTCAGACTGAACAAACATTATACTGCAACTTTTAGGGACCTGTCCTGTTTCTTTATCCCCCAAACGTGGGTGTTTTTTAGGGATCTGTCATTTTTTTTCTGCTGATTTTTAAGTCCCGAAATATGATTGTTTTTAGGGACCTGTTGCTTTTTTTTCTTGCAGCTTTTTAGCTCCCAAACGGAGGTGTTGTTTTCCGAGACCTGTCTCTTTTTTATCCCCACGGCTTTTTCGCCCCAAATGTGGATGTTTTTTGGGGACATGTCGCTGTTTTTCCTGAGGCTTTTTAGCCCCCAAACATGAGCGTTTCTTTAGGCATCTGTAGCTGTTTTTCCTGAGGCTTTTTGGCCCCTCAATTTGGGTGTTTTTAGGGATCTGTTGCCTGTTTTCCCTGAGGCTTTTTGGCCCCCAAACATGAGTGTTTCTTTAGGGTTCTGTAGCTGTTTTTCCTGCGGCTTTTTGGCTCCTAAACATGGGTGTTTCTAGGGATCTGTAGCTGTTTTTCCTACGTCTTTTTGGCCCCTAAATGTGGGTGTTTTTAGGGATCTGTAGCTTTTTTTCCTGAGGCTTTTTGGCCCCTAAACGTGGGTGTTTTTAGGGATCTGTAGCTGTTTTTCCTACGTCTTTTTGGCCCCTAAATGTGGGTGTTTTTAGGGATCTGTAGCTTTTTTTCCTGAGGCTTTTTGGCCCCTAAACGTGGGTGTTTTTAGGGATCTGTTGCTGTTTTTCCTGCGTCTTTTTGGCCCCTAATGTGGATGTATTTAGGGATCTGTAGCTGTTTTTCCTGCAGCTTTTTAGCCCCTAAACGTAGATTTGTTTAGGGATCTGTAGCTGTTTTTCCTGCAGCTTTTTGGCCCCTAAACGTGGATGTTTTTAGGGATCTGTAGCTGTTTTTCCTGCAGCTTTTTGGCCCCTAAACGTGGATGTTTTTAGGGATCTGTAGCTGTTTTTCCTGCGTCTTTTTGGCCCCTAAATGTGGGTGTTTTTAGGGATCTGTAACTGTTTTTCCTGCGGCTTTTTGGCCCCTAAACATGGATGTTTTTAGGGATCTGTAGCTGTTTTTCCTGCGGCTTTTTGGAACCCTAAACATGGATGTTTTTAGGGATTTGTAGCTGTTTTTCCTGCGGCTTTTTGGCCCCTAAACGTGGATGTTTTTAGGGATCTGTAGCTGTTTTTCCTGCGGCTTTTTGGCCCCTCAATTTGGGTGTTTTTAGGGATCTGTAGCTGTTTTTCCTGCGGCTTTTTGGCCCCTCAATTTGGATGTATTTAGGGATCTGTAGCTGTTTTTCCTGCAGCTTTTTGGCCCCTAAACGTAGATTTGTTTAGGGATCTGTAGCTGTTTTTCCTGCGGCTTTTTGGCCCCTAAACGTGGATGTTTTTAGGGATCTGTAGCTGTTTTTCCTGCCACTTTTAAGCTCCCTGGCACTTTCTTTTCCTGTAGCTTTTTTAGCCCGCAAAACGTGGGTGCTTTGGAGGGACCCATTGCAGTTTTTCCTGCAGCTTTTTAGCCCCAAATGCGGGTGTTTTTTAGCAACTTGCTGGGATAGTGCCACAAGACGGGATTACCTAGAGATGGCTACTTTTCCAGCAGCTACTGTGCCCCCCAACACCGGTTATTTTAAGCCAAAACATAATCTTTTCCTGACCATAACCAAGTGTTTTTTTTTGTTTTTAAAGATATTTTTTGGAGCATTTTGCCTTTAATTGATAGGACAGTGAAGTGTGAAGGGGGAGAGAGAGAGGGAGTGACATGCAGCAAAGGGCCACAGGCTGGAGTTGAACCCGGGCCGCTGCGGCAACAGCCTTGTATGTGGGGCACCTGCTCTATCCACTAAGCCACCGACGCTGTTAAGCACGGCGTTGTTAAAAAGTAAAGTTTTTAAAGATGTACTACTACCAAAATTTTGTCAGGCAGCTGTGTTGGCTACAAATATGTTTAGAATCAAAAACAGAGAGCTTATAGTGTTAAATTGTGCTGGATTTCTATTAGTTTTGGTTTAACGATTGCAGTTGTGTTTGAGTGCATGTGTGAAGGAGTGTTATGTATCTGTGAACATCCTGTGGGGCACACGCGAGAATATAACAAGACAGGGAGGGTAGGAAAGTGATGTGCAGCAGTGGGAAGAGGTTAACAGTATTGATCATAAACATGTTAAGGTATTAATTGATGGTATATATATATATATATACACACACACACATATATATATATATATATATATATATATATATATACACACACACA
>NC_065528.1:29386136-29394040 GCF_006386435.1 Epinephelus moara | reverse complement strand
TATATATAGATATATATATACATATACATATATATATACACACACATATATATATACACACACATATATATATATATATATATATATATATATATATATATATATATATATATATATATATGTATGGAACTTTGAGAGAGAGAGAAAAAGTAATCTGTTAGTAAAGTAAACTTTTAAATAGTCAATCAATGTAAGAATAAAAAAAGCTATTCATGAAAAAAAAAAATGAGGCCAGTCTGAATTTCCAGCTAAATTAAACCAAAAGGTTTTGTCCCGTGTGGAGCATGAGGTTTCATGGAAATCTATTAAGTGAGGATGGAGTCAGAGAAAAGGTCACATCGGATTATTATTACTGAGATCACTGCACTTGTGATACAATTTGCAAAAGACGGCCAAAAAGAAACAAAGACGGAGTAAATTTAGGTTGTATTTGAGAACGCCAGGGTTTTGGTCAGTAGACCATCATCAGGGTCAATTTGCTCAGATGAAGATTCAGTGACTAAAAACTACAACGTTATCCTTAAATTCAACCTTCTTGCCATTGATAGATTTCCGTTGAAAATTTAGAAACCTTTTATCTTCGAGCATATTTTCCATTGTTTTTGTCTGTAAGTGAATAATGGGAACAACAATCTTTGAAATTGGTCCAGTATTGAGAGAGAGGGCTGCAGCCGGCAGCACCGAAGCATTTACGTCCACTAAAAAGACCTTTTAGTTACAGAGTAAGATCCTTCATATTCAACCAACCCAAAATCACTACTGCCAAAGCGACCAGACTGCATTTAAATAATGAGTAATTTTAGAGTGTATAGAGGCAGCATGTTTTCACCTCTAAATGAATGAATTAAGGGTTTATTTCAACCAAACCAGAGTTGGAAATTGTTCGAGCAGTGAAAGATGAAGCAAGATGATATTAGCAAGATTTATTTTGTTTCTATTGACTTTGAATGAAGAGTGTTTTACGATGATAAAAGTAAAGTTTATTTAAATGGAGTCCGGTTGGTCTGATGATAGTGATTTGGGGACTGTTTCTACTTAAACAAAAAGGATCTTACTCTTTAACAAAAAGGTCTATCTCTGTAGGGATCCTTTCCATAATGTTTTGAGCCTATCAGCGATGAAAACAAACACTTTTAGTGGACGGAAATTGACAAATATACCCTGAGTGGTTACATTGCAGCCTGCTTCATAGCTGCTAGCCACAGTGCTCTCACTCAATACTGGAACAATTTCAAAAGTTGTTGATGGCATTAGACACTTAAACACAAAGCATGGGAACATGGGGTCCTGGTTGAAAAATACCAAAGTTACCCTTTGACATCAAAACAACATAAAAACATACTGGCAGGCCTTCAAAGACTCACATCAGTCGAACTCTAAAATAACTCGGATACATCTCTACTTTCAGGTCAGTTCCTGTATGAGGAAGTGGGATTGGCAGAGCTTCCTGCACAAGCAGACATGAAACCTTTACCCGCGCTCAAGGTGAAGGACCGCTTGGTGCCGGTGGTTCAGAAGAGCAGGAAGATCTACAGCGGGACTCAGAGCGTGGACTGCTGGTTCGCCCGCAACAACGCAGCCAAGCTGATAGACGGACAGTACGAGGACTATTTGATGTCGCACATGTTCGACACGGGGGAATGGCCACACGGGACCAACAGTGTGTGATAGCACGAACTGTAGCTGCAGCATTTGTGTGATTTAAATCTTAACTCATTTTACTCTGTATCCGTTTCACATTCCAGCAGATTCCAAACATTCCCAAACGCCCAACCTTCACATTCCAGTTTTACTTCGGTCTCTTTTGAATATATTTTTTTACCATTTCTAATGAAAATTAAAAGTTTTTATTGTATTATGTGTATTGTTTTTTACAATAATTTTGTAATTGTAAATAAAGACTTAAACACACACTTTGAGGTTGTTTTCTGAGACACGAAAACACACAACAAATATGAATGTCAGCATGTCTTAAACGGTGGCGACCTCAAGCTGAAGATCACACCTGGTTACCACGGAGACCAAAACCGGTAACTAACCCCCTTGTCCCAGCGCCAATGACTACATGCACACCTAACACACACATACAGACACACAGACACACACAGCTCCACAGTCCTCCCTGTCATCAGCCGGAGGTCACAGGGCTGCTGGCCCCGCCCACACAGGTGTGCTCTGGCCTGGTCCCCGCTCAGGCTGTCTGTCATCACGCTGCCTTGCCCCGGCCGCCGCAGGAATTCAAAACCAAACACCAGTTCATGTGTCAATCATCTTTATTCATAGCACAGATTAAAGAGATACATTCGGTAAGAAGCACCGCAGCACTTTACGGCCTGTCGATGACAGGGCGTGTGTGCCAGTTTATCCACATGTTCATAATCAGGTTTATAAAAAAAACATACACAAGGTACATCGGAATACAAAATAAAACATTACACATGGAATACGTCAAACTGGAGACCTTTAGGCGTTTAAACCATAAAATAAAAGGAAAACGCCTGTAGTTTGCAGATGACGTTTAAAATTCTCCTGTTTTCTCTCTTCACTACAAACTTCCTGTTCCCCTGTTGTTACCACAGATTGGACCACAATATATAAAGTCAAATATATAAAATATAAACAGAATAAATAAAAAATGTGCCATAGCTTGTCATAAAGTTTAATACACAGCTACCAAAACAGTAATTGGGCCAATGTTAGGAGGAAAAATAGGAGATTTACAGAAGTCAGAATATTCTGAAATAAAAAAAAAGATGGAGTGTAATGAAAGAGAAGTTGCAAGTTCGAGAAAAAATATAAAAGAAGAAAGTAGTAACAAGAATTATGACGTGATATTTCAAAGAAAGGGTTGTTTTATTTTGAAAAATATCACTGCCAGAGAGTCAGTTCTGATCACATTTTTAAATTAAATTAAGATTTTAAAGAGGAATAGTTTTTCTGAAATACGAAGAACGTTGAAGATCGATACCACTCCGACATTTGTCTATTGAATATGAAGTTACAGCTGGGCCTGTCATGATAACTACTTTTGTTAGATGACATATTGTAACAAAAATAACCAAAAAGCAATGGAATAAAAACTGTTACGAATACTCAGATATTGGAAAACTGGAATGTAAAAAAATAAAATAAAATATCCTACATAAATGAAACGTAAATAAATGTTAGGCGCCCGATTCTTAAAATGGTCAAGACAACCCTGCAGGAAAAACAAATATATAACGCGTATAACCACAAAGGAAATGCCGTACGATATAAAGACCTTGATAATTTTTGCTGACTCAATACTGTAATTATCATGACAGACCTAGTAATAGCCAGAAGCTTGTTAGCTTAGCATAGCACAAATGCAGGAAACATGGTGACACAGCTAGCCTGTAAAAGTCACTGCTCCCAGAAAAAAAAAGCTCCCTATAAAAACCCTTGTGAAACCCAGTGTTGTTTTTACACATCAGATGTACAATTAAAAGATACGGCATGTTTATTTGTGAGCTTTAAAGATGCCGTTAGGTGGATTTTGTGACCTTTGGACGGAGCCAGGTTTCCTCGTTCCCAGTCTTTATGCTAAGCTAAGCTAACCAGCTGCTGACTGTAGCTTCAAAGTTGAAATATCTGGTGTACAGACATGAGAGTGGTACTTATTTTTTTGTCTAAAGGCCTTTGCACACTGAGTCTGTTCTTTCACATCCGCCATCAGAAAACAATCGATTCCGATGCGTTTTATTGTTGTATTTGTTGCGACTATTTGCAATACGTGACAAAATGAAAAGAAAGAAAGGATGTGAAAAACGCAGAAAATCAAACCTGTTTGGAAAATTTAAATGACGGATGGATGTTTCAGACTCAGTGTGCAAACGCGATTGACACGTGAGGTTGTGTGTTCTTTTTTTTTTTTTTTTTTTTTAAACTTACGACAATTCTGGATGGGGAAAAAAACGGACTCCCCCTGGTGGCTGGTTGCAGTATAGCTCCTAAATCCCTCCAACTTAGCAGAAGGTACATGTGATATACTTAATTAAAGATGGTTTCTGTCATTTTAGGTAGTTCTTACCACGGTGATACTTGTCCAAGTGTTCATTTTTTGGATAAGTTTGGGTTTAATTATTTGTTTGATGCTATGAAAAGGGGGTGTGATGTCATGATTGACAGCTGTGATTGACTTGCAAATGTGTCAGACAGGTGTATGGGTGGGAACTTGATACTGCATCTCCACTTCCTGATGACTACTGCGCAGACTCTGGCTTTAAATGAACCAGCGCAACATGACGGCACCTGAATCTGGGATATTCTGGCTTCATTTTTGTACATTTGGAGGAAGTGGAGACTCCTCTTCAATTTTTATACAGTCTATGATACTGACAGTTATTTTAGAATAAGTCAGACTCGTTTTCTTCTAAAATATCAAGACATCTGTCTCAAGAAATTATGACTTTGTTCTTGTAAATCTTTCCCTTAAAACTGAGGATTTTTTCTCATAACATTTACAACTTTTTCTCAAATATATTCTGACAATATTCTAAAAATCTCATATACTTCTCCCAACAGTGGCCCCAGTACTCCATCACATACAACAAATAGCATGACCTTAAAGAATTTCCTGCCCACATACACATTTTGTTAAAAGCAACCAGTTGCAAAGAACAAAAACCTTTCCATATTACCGCAACATGTTTGGTGCATCATGACTGCAGCAGCCAAAAATGTTAAAAACATGTGCGTGGTTTAAAGAAATAAAACCCTCCTTTAAAATGAAAGCAAGGAGCCAGAGGGAGAGCGTGGTAGAATGACTATAATTACACCTTAATTAAAAAGGTGGATTTGAAGCGGTTATATTCGACGGAGTAAAATCTTAGAGCACCTATATAGATCTATATACTTCACTTGCCCCTCTTTGGAATATGATACACGATAAATGACTCTCTTTAGAGCAACATCATTTCCAAAAGTCCCCAGCGTGGAGACGGATTTATCTCAGCCTTTGTCATTACCACCCGTACATTTTGCCCCGCGGGCGCTGCCCTCCTTAATAATCTCTCTCCACACACGTTCAGTTGTGGTTATTCTGATGTGCTCTTGCAGATAACGGAGGCAGCAAGGTCAGAGGATAATTCCCAAAATGCTATTGGATTTACATGCATACACTGAGTCAAGCTCCGGTTCAGTGCAGAGGAAGGCAGCTGAGGCTGTAGTGTTCACATTCACAGGTTATATGACCTTTAATTGTGCCTTTGCTTACATAGAAGCTGATTAGTTAGACCTCTGACGAGTTAAAGATGCAAGTTTTTGTGTGTGTTTGCTCATATTTAGGCTCTTTAAGAGTGTTTTGTGTGGACAGAGGATGGACGGCTAGGAAGAAGCATCACCTGGGTTTATACCACCACCCAGCTGGGCCTCAGTGGTCCTCCAGAATACTGTACATGAGGGACTGGTCCACCGTCGCCTGGGTCTTCCTCCCCCTCTGAAGCCTCGTCGGTGTCCGTCTCGACAGTCAGTAGAACCTGAGAGAAGACAAGAGATGATGATGAATTAGAGCTGAGTGATATGGCCTATATATATCATGATATTTTCTTAACGATATTTATCTCGATATTTTGAAATCTCCACTAAATTGCTGGACACTGTACTGTACTTGCTGAAAGTACTGTTATAATAAAGTTAAACAAAAGTACAGTTATGATAAAGTTAAATACAGTACTGTTATAATAAAGCTAAATAAAGTAGTTATAATGAAGTTGAATAAAGTACAGTTATAATAAACTTAAATAAAGTACTGTTATAATAAATTAAATAAAGTACTGTTATAATAAACTTTAATAAGTTGCTGTTATAATTAAGTTAAATAAAGTACTGTTATAATAAATTTAAATAAAGTACTGTTATAATAAAGTTAAACAAAAGTACAGTTATGATAAAGTTAAATAAAGTACTGTTATAATAAAGGTAAATAAAGTAGTTATAATAAAGTTGAATAAAGTACAGTTATAATAAACTTTAATAAATTGCTGTTATAATTAAGTTAAATAAAGTACTGTTATAATAAAGTTAAATAAAGTACTGTTATAATAAATTTAAATAAAGTACTGTTATAATAAAGTTGAATATAGTACAGTTATAATAAACTTAAATAAAGTACTGTTATAATAAACTTTAATAAATTGCTGTTATAACTAAGTTAAATAAAGTACTGTTATAATAAAGTTTAATAAAGTGCTGTTATAATAAAATTAAATAAAGTACTGTTACATAAAGTTAAATTAAGTACAGTTATGATAAAGTTACATAAAGTGCTGCTACAATAAAGTTAAATAAAGTACAGTTATGATAAAGTTAAATAAAGTACTGCTACAATAAAGTTAAATAAAGTACTGTTACAATAAAGTTAAATAAAGTACAGTTATGATAAAGTTACATAAAGTGCTGCTACAATAAAGTTAAATAAAGTACAGTTATGATAAAGTTAAATAAAGTACTGTTACAATTAAGTTAAATAAAGTGCTGTTATAATAAAGTACTGTTTTAATAAAGTTAAATAAAGTACTGTTATACTAAAGTTGAATTAAGTACTCTTACAATTAAGTTAAATAAAGTACTGTTACAATAAAGTTAAATAAAGTACAGTTATGATAATGTTAAATAAAGTACTGTTATACTAAAGTTGAATTAAGTACTGTTACAATAAAGTTAAATAAAGTACTGTTACAATAAAGTTAAATTAAGTACAGTTATGATAATGTTAAATAAAGTACAGTTATAATAAAGTTCAATAAAGTTAAATTAAGTAAAGTTATAATAAAGTTAAATAAAATACAGTTATACTAAAGTTGAATTAAGTACTGTTACAATTAAGTTAAATAAAGTGCTGTTATAATAGTTAAATAAAGTACAGTTATAATAAAGTACTGTTTTAATAAAGTTAAACTAAGTACACTTACCATAAAGTTAAATAAGTAATGTTAAAATAAAGTTAAATAAAGTACAGTTATACTAAAGTTGAATTAAGTACTGTTACAATTAAGTTAAATAAAGTGCTGTTATAATAAAGTTAAATAAAGTACTGTCAAAATTAAGTTTAATAAAGTACAGTTCTAATAAAGTAAATAAAGTACAGTTATGATAAAGTTAAATAAAGTACTGTTATAATAAAGTTAAATAAAGTACTGTTGTAATAAAGTTTAATAAAGTACTGTTATAATAAAGTTAAATAAAGTACTGTTGTAATAAAGTTTAATAAAGTACTGTTATGATAAAGTTAAATTAAGTAGTTATAACGTTAAATAAAGTACAGTTATAATAAAGTACTGTTTTAATAAAGTTAAATTAAGTAAAGTTAAAATAAAGTTAAATAAAGTACAGTTGTGATAAGTGAATAAAGTACAGTTATAATAAAGTTAAATAAAGTACTGTTATAATAAAGTTAAAGCTCAAGTGATGACGTGTCTGCTGTGACCTTGAAGCTTCTGGTCAACAGTTAGCTACTAGCAGTTTGCAAAAAGTCAACTGTTACAGTGGCGCTAAGAGCCAACTAACAGCTCTGCAGTTCATACATTAGTAATATTTGCTAGTCACAATGGTGCTCCATGGTCGCAAAATGTGACCAGGTGGTTGCGGTCTGGAGCCTCGCAGATACAAAACCACACCTCACCTTACACACTATGGGCCCTATTTAGATGGTCTAAAGCGCAAAGCGCCAGGCGTGCGGCGCATGTGGTCTAAAGCGCAAAGCGCCAGGCGTGCGGCGCATGGGCGTGTCCCAGTCACTTGCTAGTTAGACGCGTTTTCAGACTGTGCGCCATGGCGGAGAGTCTAAAAGGGTTGGACTTACTCTGTGAATTAGTCATGGGTGTGTTTTGGGCGTATCATTCAGTAAGCCAATCAGAGTGTCACCTCTCATTCCCTTTAAAAGA
>NC_065528.1:29351335-29385996 GCF_006386435.1 Epinephelus moara | reverse complement strand
CTGGTTATTGTTGTGTTTATGTCAAAATAATGTTTATCAAACGTTTTCACATCTTTGATTTTGTGATTTACATGCCAAAATGATCACAATTCATTTGGGAAAGACAAGTTCATTTTACAGGCTATGCATCATCAGCCCGTGGAGGTCTGCTCGCAGTTGCGTCTATTCGGACATTGGACCTCCCGGATTATGATGATCATTAACTGCGATTAGATCGTTCTGATTAATGACTGACCATTAAGACGTGTTTCTGATAAATATTTAAATGTGCACAATAATAACCTTTCACATTGTAATCATATTTTTATTTGTTATCTTTTGCGTATGTGTGGCTGCTCCGTGTGTGTCAGAGCAGAGTGCACGCGCGTTGTGCACCCACCTAGAGACGCATATTACTAACTTGTTTAACAGCGAAATACTGCGCCGTTGACTTTAGACCAGGTTTTTGTTGGTCACTGGCGCATTTGCTTTTTAAGTCATCTAACTAGCAATGCGCCATGACTGTGGCTGACCACTCCTCATTTTTAGACCAACACACTCAGAGAAGCGCAAGTTCATTTGCTAGTTAGACGAAGAGGGCGCAGCACATGAAAATGACAACTGCGCCTGCGCTTTAGACCATCTAAATAGGGCCCTTTCACCCAGGGGAGAACGGTTGGATATGTGTGTGTGTGTGTGTGTGTGTGTGTGTATGTGTGACATAACATGTTTTTTCCTGTGTCTTGAAAAATGACAATTTATACTTATATAATATATACATATATACTTATATATATATACACATATGATGAGTGCAGGCCACAGTAGCACAGCACAAAGTACAGTCAGGCACCAATCTGCTGTTTTGTTTGGATTCTGCATCCTCAACGAAAAGCTGGGAAATATCTCAGCTCTGCATTCCCAGCCTAAAGTGGAAAATATCCCCGTTCATTCTCAGCCTGGAAGACGCTCTCCAGCAGCAGCAGCAGCAGCAGCAGCAGCAGCAGCACAGATTCAAATCCCAACGGAGCAAAATTCCAAAACCATAAGACATTTACAGCATCTTAAACCTCCACATGTTGCTTTATGTTCTGGTTTGACATGTGGTAAAGCTGAAATAAAGACCACTTTGAAGAGCAGATTCAGATATCAGGATAAAGACAGGAAGTACATCATTGTTATTTTTTGTTGCTAATACCAGGGGCTGACTGTCTCCACTATAACCTTGATGTCACAGCGCCAACGCCAGCCACAACAACAGCACTGTGACTATAGTTGCGACCACCACCCCCACCAAGACCTCATCCAAGTCAATGCCTCTCTATCTGTCGTCCTCCTCCACTTCACTCCGCTTTCCATAACATCAGCGCGTGGAAACGACTCCTAAATGTCACTTTTATTCCCGGGAATGAAGGCTTGATTTATGGCTGCCTGGCACAGGACCAAGGACAAAGGCAAGAGAAGGAAGGGATAAACACTCTCATCCCACTGAACACGAGGGTCATGCACCCCAGCAGTCATTTTCCCTGATGTCTGTCAGTTAAATCTTTCCTGAGAAAGAAGGAAAAGAACTGACATGGGTCTCTTTCTGTGATGTATGAAGGAGGCAGCTATTAAAGTGATTTCCTGAACACAACAACAAGCCTGTTTTTCACCATCAGATAAACCAGCACTCGACCCAGAATTCACAGGGTCAGATTAAAAAGTCTGATCATGAGTGGTGTATACCACGCAACCGCAATGTCACCAGTTTGAGTCCACCCAGGGACTTTTGTTCATCACCATCTGGTACGCTGCTGCTGCTGCTGCCAAGGACAACAGCAGAGTGCAGCGTATCATTTGCTCTGCGGAGAAGGTGATTGACTGCAATGTACTGCGACAAATTTTTTGTCACTCTCGACTAGCAGAAGGCTGAGGTCCATCAAAACCTCACGCCACACAGACCTAGTTAGCAGCGCTGCTCATTGGACGATTACAGCTAGTAACACGGCATTTCTGCAGAAACACATTGGTCACCTCTCTAGTTTCCACCCAGATTGCCCAGGTGAGCAAGCAGCTTCATTTGTAGCCACAAAATCCCTTGAGCACTGTTAACAATGTTAGCACCACTAGCTGTGCCGACACTGCTAACAATAGCCCCTTTTACACTGCCAGATTTTAGGTGAATGTTGGGCTGTTTTGCCGGCAAGCTGCGAGCGTTTAGACACACAGAGCTGGATTGGCGAGTTGATCCGAGGTGCTCGTAGGGTAGTCATATTGGCGGAACCTTTTTGGTTTAAAAAGAACGAGGTGGCCTTCCACAACAGGAGGGGCTGTTGAAGACTTGTGGGAGGAGCTGTTGATGAGGAGGGGCTGTTGAAGACTTGTGGGAGGAGCTGTTGATGACGCTGCACGTGCGACCCACTGGCGGGGATAAACAGGAAACAGCTGATAGCAGGAATTAGCGAGCAGCTAGTAGCN
The DNA here is from genome assembly GCF_006386435.1 of Epinephelus moara. Taxonomy (NCBI): domain Eukaryota; kingdom Metazoa; phylum Chordata; class Actinopteri; order Perciformes; family Serranidae; genus Epinephelus; species Epinephelus moara. Next base: position 29,383,557 of record NC_065528.1, on the reverse strand, counting down.
TACTGCCAATGCTGAAAAAAGACTGATTGGGCTTTCCTGCAAATTTGCACAATTTCTGTTTAAAAAGGGCTAGTAGTTAAAAATGCTAAAGGGATTTTGCAGCTGATAATTGAGCCGCTTACTCACTGGGGCCATCTGGGAGGAAACCAGAGGGCGGTCTTTCATGTTTTCACAGCAACACTGATGGGTTAGGACGACGGTACAAGCTAATGTTAGCTCCTTTCAGACCCAGATGGGGAGAGAAGTAAACTGCAGAGTAGCAAAATTAGCCTACAGACCGACATGGGTAACCGCCCAAAAATAACTGTAACACTTTCAAAAGATTTGTTGAAGATTTGGGGTTTATTTCTATGCTACATAAAGAGAATTCAAAGTCTCTCCATGAATTATTACCTCTAGGGAAGAGTGAGAAAACACATTTTTGTAAAGTGTGTGTGTGTTTTAATGCACAGGATGACGTGGAGATGGTCACATGACAAGATGCCGTGCCGAAGCTCCTGGCGTTCACGGAACAGACCTGTTAAGCAACCTTGAGAAGGAGCATTTCTGTTAACAACAAATGCACGACTGAGTGACAGGAAGTGGCATCGCCGGACAAGACAAACAACGAGACGGGAAGAGAGCGCGACCAACGGCAAACAGCAGGAAGCATGGCCCGGGGGAGTCCTCCAGGTTGGGCTCATGAACTTCTAAAGCAGTTTGCTGATATAAAAGACTCATTTGAACAAAAGTTTGATGCACTGAACGAAAGACTGAAATCTCTGAAAAAAGTATTTGCCTTTTGAAATGCATCTGCAGGACGAACACTGCTCAAAAACTTCACCAAAGCACAACACAGGCTCTTATTTTTGTCCAAAAACTGGGCTTCTGCAAGGACTTTTTGTTGCCATGATAATAATATAATGAGATACTATCTAAAGGCAGGAAAAAGAATCTTGAGAGAATTAAAAAATTTTGCAATTTATTCTGAGGGTGAAATAAACCCTCCACAGTAAACCAGAATCCACCAATTCAACGAGGGAGGAGAGTGAGAACAGTCTGACTCAGTGTTTCTTGGACCGAACTCATCTGGGTTCGTTCCTCCTTAGATCAAGTGCAGAGAGAGAAAATGTGTGTGGTTAGTGTGTGTGTGTGTGTGTGTGTGTGTGTGTGTGTGTCTGCGCCGTGCTCATCCCACCAAAACAACAGGTGCAGTTGACACCCAGCGTGACCGTGTGGGTACAGCAACCATTAACCATCAACGCCCATTTTCACACACACATTAAAGTCTTAAAGATATTAAACTGTCACATTCCTGTTTGGGAACGAGCTTCAGAAAACTTTTTTGTACCATCAAAAGTAATCCCTTTAAAAGGCCGGTGAGTCACTTCCACAGCAGATGGGTCTGTTTGATTTCTCTAAGTGGGTCGTTAACAGGCATTTGACTTATTTTGAGGTTATTTCGACTATTTTATTAAAACTTTTAGACATTTAAATGCTAACTGGAATTTAAAAAAGACTCAACAATGAAAACGCGGGAACAAAAAAGTTTGGTTACATGTTTTGGACGTGAGAAACTTTTGCTTTGGACCAAAGTCACGATGTTTGTATCATTCCTAATTTCAGATCTAATGAACCTGAACAGAGAAAATATCCAGAACGCAGCAGGTGCTTTCATTACGTCAGCGACTAAAAACAATAACCAGCTGTTAACCAGAGCGTCACACTGTTCTGATCTGTTGGTGGTCTCATTAAAGCCTCAGTTATTCTCACCCGTGACTCCTCGCTGTTCACCCAGGGCAGGGAGTCGGCCTTCTTCACGGAGCTGTCGCAGGAGTCGTCCAGGCTCTTCATCGTCTTGTACTTCCTCATCGTCAGGCTGTCCACCACCCAGAACATGATGGACTGCAGGAGGAGCCGGAGAGACAAGACTAAGGTTACTAAAGCTGCAGGGATGAACTTTAGTCTTATTAGAAGACCATAACAAGTAGGGCTGTAGTCTCCTGGTCGATTATTTGGTCGCTATGCTCTCGGTGTTTTCAAAACACCCCCATTGTTTACGCTACGTTAAACCTTCCCACCCTCGCGCTCAGCGTCACGGTGACGCAGACCTCCTGTCTGTTTCTGTAAGTAAATATCGCCAGTAGCTAGGCCAATTTACAAAAAATGAAAATAAAAAATAAAATGCCATAGGCTTGGGCTAATAACGTTAGCGTCCAGATAAAGACAAGTGTTTGTCTGTGAATTTGTGTACTTGTGTTTGAAATTGTCTCTATTAAGCCATGTTTAATGTGAGTTTAATGTGTGTTTAATGTGTGTTTTGAATCAGCTAAACTTTACAGCACTTCACACAGTCCTCCACCGCCGACTAGTGTTTTGGAGGTGTAACTGCACACAGACACACCACCGCAGAAGTAAAAATAACGTGCAGATTTTTTTTCCCCACGACTAATCGATTAGTTGAAGATTATGTAACATTTCAGTCGACCAAGATTTTTTTTGGTTGACTACAGCCCTAGTAACAATACACTGTGAGGTAATGTGACAGCTAGCTTAAGGAAGCGATCCTCACGTTCACTATGAAGGGCACAATGAGCATGACCAGCACCAGCTCCAGCTGAGGGTTAGCAATGTAGCTCAGCAACACCTCCTGCAACTGGAAGAGAAGAGAGGGAGGTTTAAGATCAGGCTGGTCAATCACATACCTCCAAATTATTTATGTTTTACTGTAATTTAGGATGATATCGCAATAAGATAAATGTTGCTATAGAAATAAATCTGAATGAAATGGGTCATAACAGTGTAAAACAAACACAAATTGGAGAGACGAGACGTGACTCCCAACTATCCCGCACCAGAACAAAGTACGCTAATAATAATAAGACTAACATTTATAATCAACATTTGTCAAAGAGCACGGAGACGATCTTTAAACAAAGGAAGCAGGGTCTCAAAACAACACAGAGCTTCACACAATTAAACTCTCATCGTTATATAAATAAATAAGAAATAAACAAATAGCTGGCCCTTTCATTCCTGAGAAGGCCATCAGTTGCTATGGCGAAGGCTAATTTGAATAAACAAATATGATCTCCGAAGTCATGCAAACAAACTGTCCTTTAAATACATTAACATTGACTCCATGTTTCCTTTAGGATCAAAAACCAACTCGTTTTTATCCCCTGCTTGTTTATTGTTTTTTTCAAACAAAAGAGAAAATAGAAAGGAGAGAAGATTGTTGAAATCTGCAGATCATTCTCACATAGTCTTGGTGACCTGGCCAAGATCGATTCAGGATGTTAGTCACAGTAACAGGAGTGCAAACCTGTTTTCAGCTGAAGTAAAGTGGGCTCATTTGTTCATGAACTGACCACGTTAAATCAAATCCAGTCACAGTCTCGGATGCTGCTCAGATTCTACCATTTCCTCCTGTGTGTTTGGCAGAAAATCTACAAGACTTTTCCTCGTGCCAGATGTATCATAATGCCACAGGACCCCATGTTTCCCACAGGACCTGAACGCAGCACAAGTAGCTGTATGTGCTTCTTACTTTGGACCATCCGGGGACGAGCAGCACCAGGCTGATGACACCTTTCTCCAGCACCATGATGAGCAGGTAGACGCCACACTGACCGAGCCATGCTGCTGCCTGAGGAGGGTCACCTGGAGGAGAGAGGTCAACAAACATCTGTGAAATGGCTAAACACTTCACTATAGAAGATTTCAAGCACAGCCAGTCTTCACGTTCAGGTCTTAAGCAAAAGCAGGTCTAAACAAAGAGATGTTTTCGTAGTTTTCTCTGTCTTTTTAACATATGAAATCATTTATTATGCTCCAAATGTAAAGACTGTATACAGTATTTCAGTTTATAGTATTTCTTTTGGCCCACCATTTTTTGATTTCATTTCAGAAATTTTGATGCGTTTTTTTTTTTTTTTTAATTATAATTATTTGAATTTAATTGATTATTATTTTTCATTTTCTTATATTATTTATTTTGGCCCACCAGATTTTTTTTAAATTTTCATTTTATTTGAGGGAAAAAAAATCATTTCATTTTAATATTATTAATTTTGACCCATCAGATTTTTATTTTATTTATCAATTTTGATGAAAACACAAATTTATTTATTATTTTTATTTTACTATATGTTTTGACCCACCATTTAAAAGAAAAAAATCATTTTATCTGTTCTGATGAAAATTTATTTAGCAATTATTTTATTAAAGTATCTATTTTAACCCAGCAGATTTTCTTAAAATTTCATTTGATTAATTGATTTCTTCTTATTATTTAATTTTATAAAATTATTTATTTTGGTCCACAAGAATTTTTTTAAACATTAATTTTATTCATTTTGAGGAAAATAAAATATATATATATCATTTCATTTTAATATTATTTATTTTGACCCATTAGATTTTTTTTCGCCCAATTTTCATTTTATTTACTTTGATGAAAATCAAAATTTATTTATCATTTTATTTCATTATTTATTTTGGCCCAGCAGATTTTTTTTTATTTTTCATTTTATTTATTTGAATAAAACTAAAAAATTATTTACCATTTCATTTATATAATTTATAATATATATCTATATATATATCTATATAAAAAATTCTCAGTAATTAATTTTATTTTGAGTTTCTGAACATCTCAAACCTGTTTGTACTGTGCAAAACTCCTTGTAGTAAATTTTTGCATGACACATCCAGGATAAATCAAAGTTGATTTCATTTTGTTTGCAAGAATTGTAGGTTATGGTTTGTGAGGAAACCCTAGATTCATTACAGTTTGCATAATAAGAAGACACTTGAAATATATAGGCAGAGGACAGTGGGTCACAGGTGATGATTCAGAAGGATTACTACTGTATGAGCCTATACACTGAGTTTAGGGAAAATCCATAATTCCACTGTAAACAAGCTCCACTTTACAGACACTTCACATAAATATGTCAAGATCAAAATTGCACTTTCGTACTCTATTTCAATATAAAACTGAAAGCATAACTGCTCTGCATCTTGTGCAGGATCTTAACCTGAACCTTTCCTAAAGATGTTTTGCACAGGTGTCTCAGCAGGGCAGACACAAAGGAGGACAAGTCTGTCATTAGGACAGGAAGAAGGGAGGAGGAGGACACAAAGACAGACAGAGAGGAAAGGAGGGAAATAGAGGGTTGAAACAAGAAGTTAAGAAACTACTGATCAAATATAAATTGACCCTGATCATTAAAGAGGGCTGACATGGAGACGTGATCAGCCTCGCAAGCTGTTTCCTTGAAATTTTCCATCACAAAAGAGAAGAACGCAAAAGAAAGAAACAACAGTAGAGTGAAAGAATGAGCGTAATAACTGGCGAGGAGTTAATCCCCCTCTGAAGCTACTGGGAATGTTTTCCAGACGGGGCTGCAGCTGGAGACGCTGGCTCTCCTCCCTGTCTGCCTCCAGTGGGTCTCCAGCGCCCTCCGGTGGCAGAAACAAGAGCTGCAGCTTGGTGCAATTTTCCAAGGAAATTCGCACGTACAACTCACTCTCAAAATGAATTTCACTCACCATATTCTCCGAACATGAGCAGCGTCCACTGCTTGTACTCCACTAGTTTGGACACCAACTTCACAGCAAGCCAGATGACCAGCATCCCCAACGTGGCATCCAGCAGGAAGTTCATCAGATATCTATGGTAAAGGGGATAAATTGCATTCTCAGTGGCAGCCAAATACATCTCATCATGATTTGTTTGTGCTGATAAGTAACTCACAGGGAGCATGGGTCCTCTTTGGTGAGCGTGGACAGGAAGACGTTGGCAAAGTGGATGAAAAGAGCACCGATGGCCTGTTTGGACGTGTCGAAAAACCTGGAGAAGAAAGGAAAGGAACCAGTATTGGAGAATGTGAAGCTTTTAATTATCAGGGTTGGTTCATTTGATCAATCCCTGAGAGACGTGAGGGTTCAACTAACATTTTCTTTACTTTAATAGACTTTACTCATCGACGTAAGTGTGTAAAATGCAAGGATGTTGGGCAAAATAAAGTAGACAAAGAGGAAAGAAGAAACATTTCTGACCAGATTCTCCACGGTCGTCTGATCCCAACCGGCTCCCGGAACCTCTTCACTGCAAACAAAAAAGCAAACCAATCAATTAATCAATAACCTTCCCACTAGGAGTACGTTTATCCTGCAAAAACCGTAACACAGTTTCTTTGCCGTTTCTTTGTTTGTTTGACCTTCACTGTGAGCCTCATCTCTGCGCAGGGCTGCAGGGCTGCAGGGCTGCAGGGCAGAGGGGGAGCGAGGACACATGAAGCACACACGTTCACGTGTTTTTTTTTTCTCCACGCTGCCACAACACTTCATTCCTCCCCACCGGGCTCAGGGCGAACAGATGCCCACTGTTCCTCTATCTCGCCATCTAACAAGGTCAGAGAATGTGACTCGGCATGTGAAAACAGGAGCGAGGCTTCCTGCAGACATGTTTTACATCTGTAAACTCATAGTAGCAGTGGGGTTTTTTTTAGAGCGCAGCATAACTATACACACTTTTCTACACTTTATACTGCAGTTTTCAAACTTTTTAAACCATTTAAAGTGGCTTCATATGGATTGCTTAAAGGCTGAAACAATTATTATGGATTTAAATAGTGAATTAATCATTAAAGTCGTTCATCAAGCTCAATATTTGCTGATTCCAGCTTCTTAAAAGGTGAAAATTTGCTTGTTTCTTTGCATATCTTCTGGTTTTGGACCGATACTCTGACAAGGCGAGTTATGTGAAGATGCACCCTTGAGGTCTAGGAAATTGTGATGGGTGTTTTTCATGATTTAAAAAAAACAAAAACAAAAAACAGCAACCAACAGTTTAATTAATAATGAAAACAATCATTAGCTGCAGCCCTAGATCACTTACACGTCTACCTTTCTCAAAACTTCAGAGGGTGTGAGGATGATGGTGCCAAATTCCTCTCATGATAGACTGGAAAAACAGGCATTGCACAAACCACCAGATGTCAGAGTACGTATCCAAACATTTGCTCTGAAACTCTGTCAGCTAACAAACTTTCCTCTGCACAAAAATCCTCAAATGTGACGTTTTTTTAAACATAAAACTTTGCATTAAATAGCTGTGGTATCTGCTGGATGTTGAGTCTTTATCAGGACTCTGAATGCAGGAGCGATGACGAGTCAATGGAAGGAAACTCACAAAAATAGCTTTGAGGAAGAGCACTCTAAACACAGATAAGTAAAGGGATGCATGGTGCAGGCACAGCTCGGCTGTGACTTGGCATACTGCCACTTAATGCTCTGCTGCACACAAATAACGCGGTATAAATATTAACAGATGCATGTGCTTCGACCAAGAGGGACACTTGCAAACATGCTGTGAATGGGAAAAAGGGGGGGAAGAGAAGGTGGCGAGGTGGGAGGTATCGATTTCTCTACTAATAAGTAACTGAGTGGAGGTTAGAGCTCATTGATCTCGCTGCCCCCTCAAGGCCTGGCCTAATTCTGCAACACTTCACCGCTCCCAGGCTTCAGCTGCTCTGAACCCGGCTGCTTGATCAGCTGATGAAATCCCCATGACTGCACTGACCTTTTAAACCTACACTCTAATTATTAGATCATACGCCGACACACTCATGAAACAAGTGGATGCTGCACAGGATGCATTTCAGTGCAGTGCTTATGTGAAGTAATTGTCAGAATATGTTTTTTTAATCAACTGACAGCCAAGACACCTGGTGGCTGACTGATAAACAAAACCTTAAACTTAATCCAGGAAGTCGTAAGTAAATCATCACCTGACATATGACTTTGAATGCCTGTGCATTAAAACAAACAATACAGAGCTCCTAAATGGCTCCAGGGCTCCTGTTTGACTCAGCACCAACCCCACCTTTCAGCTTTGACTGCCACACAAGTATTAACTGTTGCCTGTGGTGCCAAAACTGCTCAGATGCCCAACATTCTCCGAGTCAGCTGCCACAGAATCACAAGTTATTTAGCAGTCAATAGCCATTGTTCAGAGTTAATCCACACTGTGGTTGGGAAGGAGCATCTTGTTTTGCTGTTAAGGGAGGCACCTGAAATTCAGATATACTTCACTTGTGACATAAGGCTGCATCACAATTAAAAACATACAGACAGATACTAACTCTGAAGGTAAAGTTTATTTAAATCAATTGTGGCATTGCTTGGCTGGCACCCAATGCTATGTTTGCTGAATATTAAATCTCAATGAACAAACATATGGAGATTTTATCAGTATATTGTTGGCAGGTGTTTTGGGAATTAAGGGACTACAACAAAGCCCTGAATCCAGAAAGTGCCATTCTGTCATGGCTTCCTATGGCAGAATCCCCATGGCAGACCTTGCCTTAAAAACATGGCATTTTGTGATACTGCTTTGCTTACAGGCACTCATACTGGTGTGGCAGGCATAACTTGATAGTCTATGGTTAACTTGGGTCTAAATGGCGAATTCGGCGTATCGATATGTCACAAAATGAGCCTAGTTTTATTACAATATGTACTTAATGAATGATTGGTACCAACCGCTTCCGCTCTTTGCAGCGGTCCAATCTGTGGACGTGGACGGTGTTCATGGCGTTAACAACTAACAATTAAGCTTAATTATTTCGTAATTTGTTACATTTACAGCATTTAGTTCATGCCGAATTTTAGACAGAACCCTTATTAGTTAGGTAATGTATAAAACTGATGAACTTGGGTTTGCGTTTTTGTCGAGAAGCACCGCAGTGTTAAATTAGCATATTTTTCAATGGAGTTCGGTGCCGAGCTAATGAGGCTCCGCGAAAACAAACGTCAACAGAACGCCACGTGGACTAGTGCAGCCTTTTAAACGCTGGTTTCTGCACTTTGAGTTTCGTTCACCTTCTCCTTGTATAAACACACAAAAGACTGAGATATTTAAGATGTGTTCAGGAACAAGGTGATGTTAACACTCACACATCAGCGTGCTGAAGGCAACGATAGCCAGGAGTCCCTGGATCAGGACGCCGAACCTGTCCGTCAGGGCTCCGTTGTCGCAGCCGTGAGGATTCGCCTTGTTGATGTCGGACATGTTTGTGACTTCAAAAACACCTTTGTCCAGGAACCTCTTCACCAAGAAGACCCCGCTGTATCCGTACATGTCCATGCTGAGGCGATAAAAACAACACGGAGACAAAAGGAGAACTCCCTCGGTGCGCTAAAAGGGCTTAACCTTTCTTTACCGGAGAAAAACAAACCGCCAGATTTTCAACTTCCGGTTTCTGATTCAGGGTGAAGTTTTCCGTCAGTGTTCCCAGAAGATGATGCTACATCTCATGATGCAAAAGCAGACAAGGGCATCGATTATCTGACTCATATCCATGTTTATGACAATGAAAACACCAACTGTCAAGTAGCTAGCCGAGATGGAAAGTCTGTCTTCCGGTGAAAAATATTTCAAAATAAAAGACAGCAGCTTGGCAGAAAAACAAAGGGATGGGCTACAAACTGTCAAGCGACACCCTGTTTCCCAACGTGTTCCACAAATATCACATACTACAGTTTCAGAGATCCTGACCTGAGGGGCTGGATTAGTCCTTACCTACAAAAGTAACTCAAATTAACACCTACAGCCGGAAGAGACTCAAAATGACCAAAAAGAGATGCAAATGAACTGCAGAAAGACAAACATACGTCAGAGAGACAAAATAACCACAAAAGGGGAAAAACAACATCTAAGAGACAAACAATGACAGAATAGAAGGCACAAAATTACCTCAGAGACATAACATTACTTCAAAAAGATGACATGACTGAAGAAACACAAAATGACATCAAAGAGATGCAAAACCACAAAAAGAGGCAAAACGACTACAAAGAGATGCAAATTATTAGCCTACAAAGACAAACAACAACAAAAACAGTTAAGAAAAAGAGAGGCAAGACTTACCACCATATTCATTTTATGTATCTTGAGGGGGAAAAAAACATCAAATAATTTCATTATTATTTATTTTGGACCACCAGCGTTTTGTTTTATTTTTAAAAATTGATTTATATCTTGGAAAATAAAACATATATATTTACCATTACATTGTAATATTATTTATTTTTGCCCCATCAGAATATTTGTTCATTTATTAACTTTGATGAAAATAAAAAATATTTATTCACCCACCATTTTTTTTTTTTTTTCAATTTTCATATTATTTATTTGTGTCGTTTTTACTTATCTATTTATTTTGAGGGGAAAAAATATATAATTTCATTTTAATATTATGTATTTTGACCCATTTCTGGGTTTTTTTTTTTCATTTTATTAATTTTGATGAAAATAAAAAACATATTTCATTTTATTATACTACATATATTTTCACCTACCATTCTTTTCAATTTAATTTTTTTTTTTGTTTTGATGAAAATCAAAATCAGACACACTACTACAAAAATATGACTACATGACTACAAAGAAACAAAATGTCCTCAAAGAAATGCAAAACCACAAAAAGATGCAGAACGACTAAGAGATGGAAAATGACTGAACACAAAATTATTAGCCTACAAAGACAAACAACAACAAAAACAGAAATAACAGAGTTTAAAAAGAGAGGTAACACCACCACAAGATCTGTAGTCCCTTTCACACTGCCTGTTCAGAGCAGGAATGAAGATGGGAAAGCGCCGGCTCTGACCACCTCGAATTTACGACAGAAATTGAAGAATATCTCCGCACAAAATTCTAAACTAATGTTAATGATATTAGACATGGACCCATTTCAATTGTCTTTTCTTAGTCTACTGGTATCTGATCTTAAAATTATTTTGTCTGTTGCCCTTTGAATGGTTTTGTCTGCAGGTGTTTATGCTGCTGTCTTGCTCAGGTCTTGCCTATTTAGGCAAACTACAATAAAATAACGTGATCAAACACAAAGAAAGCTAAGTATTCTTTTTTTCGCTTTCCTCCCTTTTATTGTGAAGTAAAAATGACCAAACTTCCGGTTGCGGTTGGTCTGGATTGACGCCGGTATGTGCGGCTTTCAGCAGAATTCCTTGAATGTGCGCGAGACCGCCTCAGAGCCTCTCTGTTTGTGCGTGTGGCACTCGGTCGTGCGCGAGGCAAATCTGTGCCTCACGTGAAGATGTAATAAAGGATATATGTTCAAGTCCACAGTGTGTCGGGTAACTTACAACTCACTGTGCTCTGTATGTATGAATCACCATGAGAGGCTATGTGATTCCTAATTACTAAATTACCTGCGTGGTGCCAGTGTAGAGACGTAGAGAGGATTATACAGCCTAACTGAAGCCACACAGGTAGGAACAGAGCCAACATGGAGGCTTACAGTACTGTATACAGCTCAGTGAAGACGGTCAGGGATATCATTGGTTGTCCAACTGCTCTGATTGGTTTAGTTTCAAAGGCTTCAAAATGTTTTGGGAAAATAAAAGTCAGGTTTGATTTTGGGTCGTTTCAGACACATTTGTCATGGCATCATTATATCCTCCTGAGACCCTGTGTCCACATCTGAGGACATCACATCTTGGGTTTAATGGACCTTATACTTTATCCTACTTAACTCAGACCTGTTGTCCTCATTCGTAGACACTTTTTGTGCCATCTAGTGGTAGTAATAGCACAATACACTAATCTATGTAAAAACAAGATGGCAGCCATCTCTGCCAAGTCAGTCTGTAGCCAATCCCAACACAAACATGGACAAGGTCCAAAACCTGATCACATTTTATGGTTTTTATTCATGATAAATAATGTTTGTAGTTTGATATGGCAACAAAGTTGACCAATTTTAGTAACAGTAACAAGCTGAGACGCTGTTAATTAGGACGTACTCACTTGAAGACATTGGACTTAATTATTGTTGAAAATGATTCGGTTTTTTTTACACTTATCAGGTACTACTGATCCCAAATAGCCAGGAGAAATTAAAAATGCACACCAAACAAAAGTTCTGGGCCCGTATTTATCAAGCTTGTTAGAATTACTCCTAAGAGCACTGCTAAGAGTCGACTTATGACACTAAAAAAATTCTTCGCTGAAAGCTGCACTTAAAAGTTAGTTATCAAGCGTCCTACTCATACTTTTAGTGAAGTGTAGGACTGAATCTTAAGTGTCGGTCTCAGAGCTGAATCACGACAGTACTATGTGCCATAAACGGAATTTTAGGTGACGTCACTTCCAAGTCCATAGAAATGACCAATCACTGAAGGGAATCCCTTATCTAAGAATATATAAATATCTTAGAAATATCTCAGTGAATAGTTAAATGGACAATGGGAGTGTATATTTTGACAATAATCTACAAATAATACAAAACATAAAATATGCATTGGCAGTGAATCAAAAATAAATGTTTCCTTATCTTTCCAATTCATTAATTAGGCAACTAACTTGTGTGCGGTTAATTGAGTGGCTCTATATACTGCAGCCACAGTCCACCAAGCTGAAACCAACATGGAATCGAAAAGATAACCAAACTGGAGAGAAGAAGAGATACTATCAGATGGATGGATGTTGTAGTTGGGAAGTCAATGAAATGCATGACGAGGTGAGGAGCAGTAAGGGCCATTATTGTTTCCATAACAATTCTGCTAATTGATGGTTGTGATGGCCCCAAATAGTCAGCGTTACACTGTTGCATTTTTACAGTGGCAAAATATAGAAGCATTGTGATAACCTTTAATTCTGCCGTGAAAGCTCTGCTGCGTGATGTTACTGATGAGATGACGTCCCTTATTAAATCTGTGACAATAATAATACCCGCTTTGTCCAAACGATACCGTTTGATCAGCTGCTCGTCATCAAACAAAGCCAGGACATCCTTCCGCTCCCAGAATGTCTCTCTCGCCTCAGTGCCATCCTCTACTGGCAACTCCTAACCACTTAGGACACCTCTGGAGGTCTCTTAAATATCTGGGGGAGTAGGAGTGATTCTTAGACTTGAGAAGGTTGATAAATAGCTTTTATTCTTAAGTTTGAGAGTAGGACTAAATTTCACAAATTCTCAGCACTTAAGACTAAAATGGCACTCTATGACGCTTGATAAATACGGCCCCTGGTCTCAGGAGGATATAGGAGAGTGTAACCATTTCCTCTTCTGTAACCTACTCACCTACCAAGTAGTACACCAACTTCATCAACTAGGTTGAGGTTCCTGTGCCAGAAAATTTGGAGCATGAGACACCCATTTTAAAATCCATCCACCTACCTACCTACCTACCTGCCTGCCCATCCATCCATCCATCCATCCATCCATCCATCCATCCATCCAACTACCTACCTGCCTACCTAACCATCCATCCATTCGTCCATCCATCCATCCATCCACCTACCTACCTACCTGTCTACCTACCTATCCATCCATCCATCCATCCATCCATCCATCCATCCATCCATCCATCCATCCAACTACCTACCTGCCTACCTACCCATCCATCCATTCGTCCATCCATCCATCCACCTACCTACCTACCTGTCTACCTACCTACCCATCCATCCATTCATCCATCCATCCAACTACCTACCTACCTACCTGCCTGCCTGCCTGCCCATCTACCCATCCATCCATCCATCCATCCAACTACCTACCTGCCTACCTAACCATCCATCCATTCATCCATCCATCCATCCATCCACCTACCTACCTACCTGTCTACCTACCTACCCATCCATCCATTCATCCATCCATCCAACTACCTACCTACCTACCTACCTGCCTGCCTGCCCATCTACCCATCCATCCATCCATCCATCATCCATCCATCCATCCATCCATCCACCTACCTACCTACCCATCCATCCACCCATCCATCTACCTGCCTACCTACCTACCCATCCATCCATCCATCCATCCTTCCACCAACCATCCATCCAACTACCTACCTACCTGTCTACCTACCTACCCATCCATCCAGCCATCCATCCATCCAACTACCTACCTACCTACCTAACCATCCATCCATTCGTCCATCCATCCATCCACCTACCTACCTACCTGTCTACCTACCTACCCATCCATCCATTCATCCATCCATCCAACTACCTACCTACCTACCTACCCATCCATCCATTCATCCATCCATCCTACTACCTACCTACCCATCCATCCAACTACCTACCTACCCATCCATCCATCATCCATCCATCCAACTACCTACCTACCTACCTACCTACCTACCTAACCATCCATCCATTCGTCCATCCACCCACCCATCCATCCATCCACCCATCAATCCATCCATCCATCCATCCTTCCAACTACCTACCTACCCATCCATCCATCCATTCATCCATTTATCCATCCATCCAACTACCTACCTACCCACCCATTTGTATCTATCTATTTTCTGTGTCAGTGTATGTTGTAGATGTCTGTAAATCTGTCAAAATAAAAGTCCTCTGCTACTGTCTTGTTTTATTCGGGGTGACAGATAACATGCTCTAAATATTGAGGGAGACGTGTCCACTGTCTCCACAAAATCTGTTATTATGAAACTCTCCCTAGCTGCAGGAAGTAAGTTCTGGCACAATAACTTGAGGATAAATACAGTTCTGTCAGTGCTGAACTGACCTACACAGCTATTATTTTTTGTTTTAAATACTACACTGCTTATTAGTGCATGGAAGCTTATGGTTCTGCCAGGTTGGTCGGAGATGTTAGATTTAGTTGCCTTAAGAAATAAATCCCTTGCTTTATTTGACAACAAAATACATACAGGACCCAGACTGGCTCTGAGAATAAGTTCTGATAATTTACTGTAGTTGACTGAAGCTTCAGAGGAGGCTGAAAAAATCTGCTTCATAAAACCAGAGGCGTTTATACATGAAGCCAAAACCAAAAACGGTCCTCTGCCTCGTGCAGGGAAGCTGCGGGCTCATGCACAAATCGCACGTGTACGTGTGTGTGTGTGTGTGTGTGTGTGTAAGAGGGGGACATAATCCCTTCTCGCGCGCGCTTGGAAAAGCCTCTTCTCTGGCAGATTAATGGCGCACGGCGCACGCTCCAACCATCTGTTCCTCCAGCGGCATCACACCGGCACGAGCGCCTCTTCTTCCGTCTTTATGATTCCTTTGTGTCGGTCTTTATCAATCACACCTGCCGCCGATAATTCAACACCCAACTTCCCCTTAGATTAAAGGTTTCAAAATAAAATCCCTTCATGCAGTTATGAACAAATGTCTCACTCTTTGTCATAACAGAACTAATACTTACAGCCTGTTTTATATGGAGTCTTGGGTGACTTAATGTGCTTTAAGCCTTAAAACTTTTTGCCTACTATCCCCTTATAATTAAGTAAATGTATAATGACTGGTTGTTTAATTTAAAGGGGTTTTTAGGCTGAAGCTGTCCAGAATTTCACATTAAAAGAGGTTTAAAAAATCACAAAAAAACAATCCCCAAAAAGCATTGATCTCTTATCCCTTTAATTATCTGGTGACACCTCAGACTTTGGGGACCTTTGGGGGTTCTGACCCACAGATTGAGAGCCTGTACCCCTGTTTTACATGAGGTCTTTGATGAATTTATGTGCTTAAAGCTTTAAACTTTTTGGCCTTGTGGTCCCTTAAAATTAAGTAAATGTATAAAGTGATTGGTTGTTTAATTTAAAGGGTTTTTTAGGATGAAGGTGTCCAGAATTTCACCTTAAAAGAGCAAAAAATTCATAAAACTCACAATTCTGACAGAAAAAGATATCCCCTTAATTGTCTGGTGAGCCCTCAGATTTTGTGGACCCTTGGGGGGTTCTGAGCCACAGATTGAGAACCAGCCCAGCCTGTTTTATATGGAGTCTTTGGTGACTTTATGTGCTTTAAGCCTTAAACCTTTTTGCCTTGTAGTCCCTTAAAAGTAAGTAAATGTATAAGGTGATTGGTTGTTTAATTTAAAGGGTTTTTTAGGATGAAGGTGTCCAGAATTTCACATTAAAAGACATTTAAAAAAATCACAAAACTGAGAAAACCCCTGAGAGGTTCTGAGCCACAGATTGAGAACCTTTTCAGACTGTTTTATATGGAGTCTTTGGTGACTTTATATGCTTTCCGTATTAAACTTTTTTTTTTTGCATTCTTTTCCCTTAAAATAAAGTAAATGTATAGAGTGACTGGTTAAGGGATTTTAGGCTCAAGGTGTCCAGAATTTTACATTAAAAGAGGTAAAAACAATTCACAAAAACTCAAAAAAGGACAATTCTAACAGAAAAGGCAGAGTCTATTCTTTTTGTCTCTTAATCCCTTTAATCATATGATGACCCCTCACATTTTGGTGACCCTTGGGAGATTCTGGCCCACAGATTGGGAACCTTTCCAACCTGTTTAATGTGGAGTGTTTAATGACTTTATGTGTTTTAAGCGTTAAACCTTTTTGCCTTGTGGTCCCTTAAAATTAAGGAAATGTAAAGAGTGAGTGGTTGTTAAATTTTAAGTGGTGTTATTAGACTGACGATGTCCAGAATTTCACATTAATAGAGAAAGAAAAAAAAAATTCACAAAACTTGGAAAACCCCACAATTCTGACAGAAAAGACAGAGGCTACTCTTGTTGTCTCTTATCCCTTTAATTGTCTAGTGACCCCTCAGATATTGGGGACCCTCTGGGGGCTCTGACCCACAGATTTAGAGCCTGTCCCCCTGTTTTATATGGAGTGTTTGATGACTTTATGTGTTTTAAGCCTTAAACCTTTTTGCCTGCTACTCCCTTAAAATTAAGTAAATGTATAGAGTGACTGGTTATTTAACTTAAAGGGTTTTTTTAGGGTGAAGATGATTTTGGGGACCCTTGGGGGGCTCTGAGCCACGGATTAAGAGCCTTCCAGTCTGTTTTATAAGGAGTCTTTGATGAATTTATGTGTTTTAAGCCTTAAACCTTTTTGCCTGCTATTCCCTTAAAATTAAGTAATTGTATAGAGTGACTAGTTATTTAACTTAAAGGGTTTTTTTTAAGGTTGAAGGTGTCCAGAATTTCACACTAAAAGAGGTAAAAACAATTCACAAAAACTCAAAAAAGGACAACTCTGACAGAAAATCCATAAGCTATTCTTTTTGTCTCTTACCCCTTTAATCATCTGGTGACCCCTCACACTTTGGGGACCAACAGGTTGAGAACCGCATGCCTTAAAACCACAGTTTAGTCAGAAATATAACTTGCAGAAAACCCTTTAATTTCATATGTTACAATATAGTTTTGGGTTACTTACATGGCTCTATCTACCTATTTATTTTTAATTTCCATTTCCACCCTGTTCCAAGTCAGTCAAGTCAAACAGACAGAATTTAGGCAAAAAGATTAATATGCATCACTTTTTTCGAATATATGAGTTATTCATACGAGAACACAGCGATTGCATTTGAGTTTCATGAGCTCGGCCGGGTGTAACAGTGAAAGTCGGGGAATTCTGGTGATTTTTTTAGGGGATTCCCAGCAAAATATGCTGTGTAACAAACCGCTCAAAGGCCCACTGCACAATAGACTATAACAGACCTGACTTTCATTTATGTCGCATGCTGTTCCTAAATGTCAAGAGTGAACTTCCACGGCTAAAGAGGAACATGCTACTTTAATTTCACTCAGGCCCAAATTAGAAATTGCGCCGACAAACCCTCGTGTTGCACCGGCGGCGATCACAGAGCCACGGAGCTTTCACTTTGACTCGCCAAAAAACATCCACCATGTTGTGCATATATATCCTCACTGCCTCACCTCCACTGGCTGCGGTGGTAATCTGTCTGTTTATGGGTCTTTATGGAAATATGCTCCAACCTTTGCACCAAAGGCATGACGGTTAAACGTGATGCAATGCGCTCCTACCACTAGAGGATACTGTTGACTTTGACAAGACATGGCCCCGTTAAAAAAACAACATGTGAGGGTATTTCTCAAGAGCTGTTTGGAGCAAAGTGTTTGCCAGAAGAGAGAAAACAGAAATAAAGGAAACCCAACGGAGCAGAATGAACCGGTCAGAGGAGCAAACGGTTGTAAAGCATAATAATGTACTGACTTTTGTGGTTGTGCATGCACAGAGGCAGCAAAAGATGAGGAGCAATTTGTATTTTTGCTATAGTCATGTATATTTGCATAAAATATTTGCACTTTTATTGTTGATTTTGTGATTGTTTTTTTCCTGTTGATGATGAAACACAAATGAATTGTGGTTTTTGGGTTGAAAAGCTGTTTTAAACTGAAATAAAATGATAGATTTAATTAAATTTGAGTTTTAAAAAGATGAATAATTAATATTTGGGGTATGGGAATATATAAGTTTGATTAAAAATAAGGTTTAATGCGCGTAAAAATACAGTTTCGTTGCGTAATAGGCAGTTTCCCGCCGCGGTGTGTTTGTTCCCTATTTCTAACAGCCTGGAGAAATATTTCTCTGCTGCTGCACTAAAAGCTCCATGAAGGAGTTGGCTTGAAAAATATCTGTAGATGTTTTTTTGGACATGCGCAGATGGGAGATGCCATATTGGAACGGGGGCAGCAGCAGCTGAAAGACGTCGCTCGCGTTGCTGTGCTCGAGCTCACGCGAACGAGGAGAGGAGCGAGAGAGAGGGGAGGAAAAAAACAGACGGGGGTCTCGAGACGGAGAAGCGACCAGAAAAAAAACTTGGACAGGTAAGACAGGTGACGGCTCCGGCGGTGCGGGGAGGCTTTTCCGTGCTTGCTGCGGTTTGTTATTTGCGTTT
The DNA here is from genome assembly GCF_006386435.1 of Epinephelus moara. Lineage (NCBI taxonomy): Eukaryota > Metazoa > Chordata > Actinopteri > Perciformes > Serranidae > Epinephelus > Epinephelus moara. Next base: position 29,364,894 of record NC_065528.1, on the reverse strand, counting down.
TGTCGACGGAATAAACACGGCGGAGAGTTATTTCTCTCCTCCTTCCCTTTAAAAAACCATGAAGTGCTCCCGAGGCGGTTTCTGTAGAAACGAGAAAATAGTCGCGAGCGTTCGTTCACGAGCCTTAAGTTGTTCAAAGTGTCTCTCACGCGCTGTAATTAACAGCTCTCACCGGCTGGGAGGACGCTGTCTCGTGGCACTCGCGGTAATACGCTTTTTATTGCGTTGTTTTCTCTCTGTGTGTGTGTCTGTCATGTTCACAAGTGTCCCAGAAATATGGTGAATTTTTAATATTCTGCAGTAAGCTTTAATTTAACGTGTTTCATGCTGCGTTCAAAGACAACGACGCAATATTTTTGTTTGACGCCGCCGCGAAGTTGTTGTTACAGATTAACATTAGAAACGACTTATTGCGGATTCTCGCGCACACATGAGTCATTTGGGATTTTTTTCGTCACCCCAAGGTGCGTGGAAAAAAGCCATCGGAAAATACCGGACACTGCCAAAATGTCAAAGCACTTTCAACATGGCGGGTTCTGGTGTTGAGGGGGGAAAACTGCGCCTTAAAATCTTTGAACGAGGAAAAAATAAAACGACGGCAGATAACGCGCCCGGGTCGGTTTCTTTTGATGGACACACACGAGGTGTAATCAATTAAATTCGAAGTGTGCATTTGGCATTTCCGTGGGAGTTTTTTTCCGCTGCAGTTTTGAGTGTGCAAAGTACATGACCGGAGTGGCAGGCAGCCTGCTGGTCGGCTACACCCCTCACTGCCTCATCTTCCTCATGTGCACTTAACGTTTCCTCTTTCACTTTTATCCAAAAAATGCTCGAGCTCGTGCGACTCGTCCCTTACCAACACACATTATATTACATTAATATCGGGTTATTTTCCGATAAAGCCGACAGCAGGATGATTTAATTGCACATTTCTGCTGTAATCTTAGATTAATATGTTTGTGATTGTACAGTGGGACGAGTTTATTGTGTCTCCGTGGGTACATTTGCACCGATTAAGCAGATAATTGGGTTAAACCGCGCGTATCTGTTTAATTATTTCTCTTTTGCGGGCGGTCTGCAAATCCGAGCTTTAGCAGCTTTGCATTATGCGAGGATTCCTCCTGCAGATTAAAGCCGTCACCATAATGAAGAGAAACAATAACGACTGCGTTATGGAGCCGCCGAGACACGTTCATGTGCGTGGAATAAATCATGCTCTCACACTTCTTGTTGCTCCAAACATATTTGAGGTGTGAGTGGTGATGGGCGAGCGGCAGGAAATGCCCCACAGTGAGCACTGTGAAGGGGGGATATAACGCGTAGGCATGAAGGTAGACATATATGATCCGCTGTGTCCAAGGGAGAGGTGATCGATATGCTGCATTGATACATTATTGATGCTTTGGACTGGAAGAACCTCCCACCGCCATTTTTATCATCCAGCAGGTTCTGATGAGCCTCTGTATGCTAATGACGATGATGATGATGATGATGATGATGATGATGATGATGTATCAGTGTTTAAGACTCACTGTAAAGAGACAGAGGCTGTCACCTCACAGGAAGTTATGAGGTCAGGAGGCTTTCTCTCTTTCTTTCATTCTTCCCTGTCATTTCTTTCCTTTCTGTCTCTTTTCTGCCCTTTTTCTTTCCCTCTTTCTTTCCCTCTTTCTTTTCTGTCTTTCTTTCTTTCTTTTCTTTCCTTTCTTTCTCTCTTTCTTTCATTCTTCTCTGTCATTTCTTTCCTTTCTCTTTTCTGCCCCTTTTCTTTCCCTCTTTCTTTTCTGTCCTTCTTTATTTCTTTTCTGTCTTTTGTCCTTTCTTTCTTTTTCTTTCTGCCCCTTTTCTTTCCTTTCTGTCCTTCTTTCTTTCTTTATTTTTCTGTCTTTTCTGTCCTTCTCCTTCTTTTTCTTATATTTCCTGTTCCATCATCTCTATCTTTCTTCTTTCCCCTTTCTTTTTCCTTCTTTCAGGCCTTAATTCTTTCTGTGCTGTCTCTTTTCTGTCCTTTTTTCTTTCTGTCTTTATTTTTCTTTCTTTCTCTTTTTCTTTCCTGTTCTGTCATGTCTATCTTTCTTCTTTCCTCCCTTTGTTTATTTCCTTCATTCTTTCTCTGTCATTCTTTTTTCTCCTTTTTTTAATTTTTCTTTCACCATCATTATTTCGTTCTTTCTCTGTCATTCTATCTTTCAGAAAACTTTTTTGTCTGTTCTTTCTTTCTCTTTCTGTCTTTATTTCTTTTGTTCTTCATCATTCTTTCTCTTTCTATCTGTCTGTCTCTGTGCTGACAGACAGTCTCTGGGCCTGTGTGTGAATGAGAGGACTTTACAGGCCCACTGTCAGATCTGACCTCTCATGTTGTTGTTAGTAGACAGACTCAGTCTCAAAGCTGCAGGTAGTGTTGTGCATGTCTACGTGTGTGTGTGTGTGTGTGTGTGTGTGTGTGTGTGTGTGTGTGTGTGTGTGTGTGTGTGTGTAGGAAGTTGTTTCCAGTCACTGATGTTGAAATTAGAAAGCTCCGGGCTCGGGGAGTTCCCGCCCCCTCCTCACCCTCTGGCTGCTGCTGCCTCACAGTTTCTCCTGGTGTTTTCGGCTCCACCAGGGGCAGTTGCTGTTTGCACTTCATCATTTTATAGTTAGCTGATCTCAGCGAGCATCACAGGCTGTCGTAATTGGGCATGAAACACACAGGCTGCATTGTGTACACGTTTAAAAAACCGCAGGAATCAAGAGGGAGAAACAGAGGGCAAATTGTTGCATCGGGGCCTCCTGTTGCCGAGAGGAAACAACCCTTGGATGGGTCTAAAAGAGGAGAACCTAATAGGGAGTAATGCAATAAAACCCCAAGCCCATGCAGTGGTAGTTAATCTCCTAAATCCCCCATTAAATCTTTGGCATGGACGGGTTTAGGGAAAGGCAGGAGACAACATGTGGATGCCCAGCGACCCATCAGGGGCTAATCAATAAAAAAAACCTCCCCTCAATCTGAGACCACGGGGACGCAAATGTCCTGAGATTAACTCTCCCAGACCAGTTTAATCCCCTTGTGCCCAATCTGGACTGTTTCCTCCAGGCCAGTAAGCTTCATCAAGTACAAACGCTGCTCCAAAAAGAGTCGCCGTGGTTCAGGGATAAAGACTGAGTCAAAGAGTCGACATTGACAGTGACCTTCTGCCAAAGCCCGTGGATGGTTTTCTGCTCCTGAGGGTTATAAAACTAGTTTAACCAGTGAGGGACCACTGAAAAAACCTCTCTCACAGGGAGCTGGGAGGGTAAAAAGACTTTTTAAGGGTTTTTTCTCGCTGATTAATTATAAAATGTCACTTTTTTTAGAGGAGAATGGAGAATTTAGCAGTAAAGTTTATTCAAACTTCTAACACCCACAGAAAATCTACTTTATAGGCCCCATAATGGCAGAAACATAAATGTGGGTCGGCTGTGTGTTAGAACAGAGAGCATTCTTCAAGACCTCGGGGGAACTGTACGATAAGAAGAGTAAAATATGTGACCTTTTTTAAATTCCAGAGGACATCCAAAAGTTTGCTCAGATAATAAATATGTCAGGGTGAATTTTGGGGAAATGAGCAATGCAGTCCAAAAGTATTTGGACAGTGACACATTTCCTGTTTTGCTGGCTCTGTGCGCCGTCCAGCAGAGTGAATCTGAAATGAAACAACTTTCAGCTTTAAGGGGTTTTTTTTAACGGGTGTTTTCTGTATCTGTGTTGAGCAATCAGCATCGGAGCAGCCGTGCCCTGTTTTTATACATATTGCCTCCAATTTTGTGTCTTCAGTTCCTGCACTTTTCTTCTGATGTGGTCGTTAAAAGCCTCTAATTAAAGCTCAAAGTCAGCTCTTTAACCGCAAAGTCTTTGTTTCGTTTTAAAGTCAATGTGCTGCAGTGGAGACAAACAATTCAAGCTGTCATGAATGTATGTAGGAAAGGGCAGCACTGAATGTAATATATCAAATAGGGCTGCAATTAACCATCATTTGCATTATTAATTTATCAGTTCATTATATTTTTGATAAATAAATTAAATTGTTTTTGGTGAAAAATGTTCCCAGCCCAAAGTGGTGTCTTCAAATCGATCGTCTTATGTGATTAGCTGTGCAAAACCCTAAAAATATTCAATTTACAATCAAGCTGCAACAATTAAATGACTAGTTATCAATCGCTAAATTAATCGCCAACTCGTTTGACATTCAGATAATCGGTTTGAGTATCTTTTTATGCATGGATGGATTACTGGACGCCAGGCTTCCACCTGCACAATGTGACCTAAATTACCACAAACAGATCAGGGGTCTCATTTATAAACATTGCGACGCACAAAACGAGGCCTGAAAGAGGTGTACGCCACTTCCCACGCAAAAGCTGTGATCTAAATAAACAGATCTTATGGGAGAAACTTTGACCCATGCTTACGAACATTTTGGAGACAGGAAATTGGCGACGTAGATTGTGAGGTGGAACTGATTGTAGGAACAGTCAAATATTTTTTGGCGTACACCGTTTTTGGCTTTTGTCTGTATGTATATTTTTAGTATGGATCCTACGCACTGTTGTACAAATGAGATCCCAGGAGGAGACTCAAAATGGCCACAAAGAAACATAAAACAACTACAAAGAGACAAAAAGATAATTTAGAGGCACAAAAACAACTACAAAGAGATGCAAAACAGCTGCAAATAGATTCTAAATGACAACAAAGAGACTCAAAATGACTACAAAGAGAGGCAAAGCACCTATAACTCACTCATAATGGCTACAACAACTTTAATGACACAGAAAGCAACTTCAAAGAGACGGACAGCAACTACAGAGACTCAAAATGACTAAAAAAAAGGGGCAAAACAACCGCAGACGCAAAAAACTACAGACAGAAGGTAACAGAGAGGTGGAAGCCTGATTGTCGAAATTGTTAAATATTTTCTGGCGCATACCGTTTTTTGGCTTTTGTCTGTATGTACATTTTTAGTATGGATCCTTCACACTGTTGTATAAATGAGGCCCCAGGAGGAGACTCAAAATGGCCACAAAGAAACATAAAATGACTAGGGCTGAAACGATTAGTCGACTAATCGATGACTAATCGACTATTAAAATAATCTGTGACTATTCTAGTAGTCGACTAATTGGTTTGAGTCATTTTTCATAGTAAAGTACCCCAAAATACTCTTATTGCAGCTTCTTATGTTCAAATATTGGCAGCTTTACACACTCTCCCGTGACGGTGAACTAAAACCCTTTGGCGTGAATATGACACAAGACATTAGATGACATCATTTTGGGGTTTTGGAGAGACAGACCGTCATTTTTCAACATTTTAACACATTTTTCAATAAAATGATTAGTCGACTAATCGAAGAAAATCGACAGGTTAGTCGACAATGAAAATAATCGTTAGTTGCAGCCCTAAAAACAACTACAAAGAGACAAAAAACATCAATAAGAGACACAAAATCAACAACAAAGAGATGCAAAACAACTGCAAATAGATTCTAAATGACAAAAAAAAGGGACTCAAAATCACTAGAGAGGCAAAGCACCTTCAAACTCACTCATAATGACAAAGAGATTCAAAATGACTTCAATGAGATGAAAAGCAGCTACACAGACATTCAAAATTAAACAAAACAGCAGCAAATAGATTCTAAACGACCACAAAGGGACTCAAAATGACTACAAAGAGAGGCAAAATTACTTCAAAGAGATGGAAGGCAACAACAAAGAGACTCACAATGACTGAAAAAAGAGGCAAAAACAACCGCAGACACAAAAACAACAGACAGAAAGTAACAGAGAGATGCATAACTGCTACAAAAAGAAGCTGAACAACTAATAAAGTCTTGCCTCAGTGCAGGAGAGGTGGTGACACCTTCCTCATGTCTGTGCTCAGGTGCCCACTGTCTCATAATCTGTCCATATTTTTATGAAAAAAATGTCAAAAGTCACTGATTCTTAGCTTCTTAAATGGATATATTTACTGGTTTCTATGACGGTAAACTGAATATCTTTGGGTTGTGGACAAAACAAGACATTTGAGGACGATATCTTGGGCTTTGGGAAACACTGATCGACATTTATCACCGTTTTCTGACGTGTTATAGACCTGTGGGAGCCAGAATGTGTATTTAACCTCTGCTGTTTATTATTTGTGCAAGCTGTGCACATTCTTATGGTTACTTTCACAGAGGTGTGGTTTTCATGTTGTGATACCTGTTCATATACTGGTGTGGCAGCTCTTAGACAAAGAGGATGAGTTTTTGGCTCCCGTATTTTCTGTTGATGGTGATATCACTCGATTAGTCATTGATTAGTCAACTAATCGTTGCAGCCCTATTTGATAAACCACCTTAAAACGCATCTTTGGACTTCGGTATGAATTTCTTTGAACGAGTCAGTTACGAGCCTACTCAGCCTCTTAGCAGCTTTTTCCATTGATAATAATAATAATAATAATAACTTTCATCACATATCACATACAATACAATTGCCAACATAAAAAACCACCAAGAGAAATAAAATTGGCCTTAAAAAATTAACTTAACGTTGCTACAAGACCAAACAACTAATTGATTAATCAAGAAAATAATCGACACTGACAATTAAAGTAAGATGCAGCCCTAATTTACGATGAGATAAAACAGGAAAAAGCTGCAAGTCACATAAAAAGAGCAGGAGCCAGTTAATGATTGGCCATTTATACTTGATAATTAACGTCACTATCAAAACATGGCATCTGGGGTTTTAAAGGAATACTTAACACACAAAGTGACCATCTGTTAATCAGTTCGTGATGCTGTGTTACCTTGGATTCATGAAGAAGACTCCATGCATCCATGGAAAGCAAAACACATACGGATTGATTGATTGATCAATTGGGGATGTGTGTAACAGCAAAACTATATCAAAACATCAGTTTACAAACTGTCACACGACTCCTGCAGTATAATCCAACTCTCTTATAACTTAGTCGTATGCTCAGTGCTTTCCAAATGAGCCCGGTCTCACTCCGAAGTCGTCGAAATCTGGAGTCAGAAACCAACGGAAAAAGGCCTCCTTTATTGCGGCATGATACACAGCCAGTTGCCCTTATGGTTTAACTGTGCCCGCTGGCGTCAGGGGGAAACTCGGTGCGACAAGGATGAAAGTTTAGGTGGCGAAAGTCCAACTGGGGCAGGCCAGAGGGGTGGTGGATGGGTCCAACAAACACCGACTTTCACCGAAGAGAATGGTGTCAAACCCTGTTCTTTTTCCCTAAACCTAACCACGTGTGTTTGTTGTTGAAGGTAAAAAAACGTCAATTCGTGGTGTTGTACTGATGTAGTGCGTTTATTTTGAGGCAGAACTGGATATAGTGTCCCAGAACGTCAACAACCAACACACCCAGGGTACCTTGGACGTTGCATCTGGACGTAGAAAGTCCATGACTGAACGTCAATATGTGACGAGGTCGGAGTGAGAATGTGTTGCCCAAACACATGTACTCTTGCTAAAACTTTTCGACTGAAACTGACCTGAAAGTGAAACTTATCTATTCTCTCTTCAAAGCCAGACTCCACTACTAAGGGTTTTTTTTTGTGTGAAAATGCATGTGTTTGGGAAGTACTGAGCACATGTTTTGTGTATAAAATGTCAGGAAATCGCAGAGGAAACCTCCCCCTCGAAATTTACAACACATGCATTTGTCTCCCCGAATAAAACATGGAAGTAGTAGAGGACTTTGACAGTTTTTAAGGACATTTACACCACACACTGCTGCAGAAAAAGCACCAGAATGCAGGAAAATAAGTGTCTGATGCACAAAATGTTCTGGTGTCCCCCACATGGACGCCCTTGCCCTGGTGTGATGTCTTCAAATTGATCGTCGTATGTGATCAACAGTCCAAAAACCTAAATATATATATAATTAACGATGATATAAAACAGAAAAAAAAGCAGCAAATAATTAATGTTTTGCTATTTTTGCTTGACAAATAACTTGTTCGTTAATTTCCTTCTAACTGACTTATTGTTTCAACACCAACTTCTGCTCGGTGTAACTATAAATACACGCCATCTTGGGTTTTAAAGTCAGTCTTCAAATAGCTTAACTGAAGTGTTGAAGCGAGCAGATGCTGAATGTCTTAACTGTCACAGTGTCGGGGGAGAAACAGCCGCTTAAGGGGCTTTTTAAGGGGAAAAACCAGGTTGAAGAGCTGCTGTGAGCTGCTCCTCGCACTATTTGATAGCAGTGTTTGAGTGCACTTTAATGAGTTTTGTCGAGGGCTACATGCTGACGACAGCGATGTGTCAATGCCGCAGGAGATTGTAGGGCTCTTGGGCAAGAAATGGTCTGTGAGGAGGGGGAGAGAAGGGCAGCGAACGGAGTCATGTGAGCCAAATTAGCTCAGCTTGTTGTTTATGCAATGGATGTTTGCCGGAGCCACTGTGGGACGTCAGGGGCGTGTGTGGTGGTGGTGCTGGTGAGGGAGGGGGGACGCGGCCGGTTGTGGAGACTGTCACAGCCTCACAGTTCTGTAAATACACTCGGCTCTGACGGCAGCTTGAGCATTGTCTGTGTGTTTTCATTTCCTCAGGATTTTCAAGGGTTCTTTTGGACGCGGGGCTTCGGTCTATTTTCATAAAGAGGATTGTTGGATTCTCACATTTATCATCTTATTTCTGTTTTTTGATTTTCCTCCCTGGGAACATCTCAGGATGCGTGGTGTGCCCAGTCACAGGATAAGGACATTTTCTGCTCCTTTGGATATTGATTTGAGAGCGACAACCTGATCCTGGAGTTGTTTTCGGCTTGACTGGGGGATTGCTGTGTGACGAGGCAGCGTGTCTCAGTGTTTATTGTCATGTTGATGAAAGTGGGTGCAAGTCGGGGAGTGAGTCATTGGTGATGTTACCGCATGACCTACTGTAGGACAACCACCAGGCAAGTGACACACAGGGTTTGTTGTTGTGAAGATGATTATTTTCATATATTTTTGTGCTGATTATTCAGAAATGAGACAGTTTTAGACTTGAAATCTGCTGTTTTCCCCCTTTATAATATATCTTTTCTGGAATGTACCTTTACACAGGTTGAGGGATTAAGTTTCCATGTGCCGTCTTGATTTTTGTAAAGCTTATTTTTAAAACTTTAACAGGGTGTCTACAGATATAAGTGAAATCTAAGACTTTTTAAGACCTTTTTAATTCCACCTTATATGAAATTTAAGACCAAACCTGCAACCTTTTCAATTTAACACACTGATATCAGTTTAAAATGAACAGTAAGGGAAAATAACAGCTGGGTGAGTTTAAGTTTAATGTGTTTAATGTAAAAAGAAAACAAAATCCCATCGCTCACATTTATGCTATTTATTATTGCAATATTCAGAGAAATACGAATTTTTCAATCTGTCAAATAATTGTAATCAGTCATTGGGTCTGTCAGGCTGGAGACATTTTCACGGTAATGTGACCGAAAAAATTTAAAACCCACTGAATCTGAATTTAAGACAATTAGAGTAGAGTTTTTTAAGGACCTGTGGACACCCTGTTTAATGATGCTGTACGAGGAGTGCGTTGAGTAGACACAGATATAGAGGGCTGAGGTATCTGGTGGCCCGCTGGTTGAGATCAATGACATACACTCTGCTTCTTTTTCCACTGAAATGATTCAGATGATTAATCGACTGATAGAAAATGAAGCAGGAACTATTTTGATGATCAATAAGCCAGTTTGTAAGTTAAACTTCTGTGGTTGCAGCTTCTTTAATGTGAGGATTTGCTTGTTTTCTCTGTTTTATATAATTGTAAATTGAATATCTTTGGGTGTTGGACTGGTAATAGAGGGAATCGCCTTGTTGTTTACAAATACTTCGGGGTAGAAAACCAGCAGAGTTTATATATATATCTCACATTTTTCACGTCACCATATCACCGTTTAGACTAATCTGATGTTTGTAAAGTCTATAAACACAATGATTGAACAAACGTTAGCCCAGCTAATCTACGATAACCATGTTATTAATTACAAAACGTGCACACAGAAATAGTAATGTTTGTTCAATCATTGTGTTTATAGACTTTACAAACATCAGATTAGTCTAAACGGTGATATAGTGACGTGAAAAATGTGATTTTATATATATATATATACATATATATATATATATATAGCTAAACTCTGCTGGTTTTCTACCCAGAAGTATTTGTAAACAACAAGGTGATTCCCTCTATTGGACAAAACAAGGCATTTGATGATGTCAGCAAGGACTTTTGGAAAGATTTTCACCATTTTCAGACTTTTAAAGACCTTTTAACAACACTTTAATTTTCTGACCAAAATTGTGATTGAAATAGATGCCAAAAAAGATGCGCATTGATGTCAGTTCAAAGTGAACAATAAGGTAATATAACATTGATGTAATTCTCTGTGCCTAACTGCTGCGAAGGCACTATAATATCGGCATGTCATCTGTATTGGCAGATAAAGGCTTTAAAATGACGCATCAGTATCAGACCGAAATGAACGTTCCTGCCGACATGACATAGCGATAAGATGACACTTTGATTATGTGACTTTAATCTGTCGAAATAGCTCAGTTTTTTTCTTGCTTGTTGTTATTGTCAAGATTGTCTCAGGGAGACAAAAATGTTACATAAAAAGTATATACAGCTGGTTTTACATGTAACCTAAGTTGAAGTAGCAAATGTATACATCTTGAAAAGCACTGTCTTTTATGTCTGCACCTGCCAGTGGCCCATCACTGGCAGATTCATCCACTGATGAATTTAAGGGCATCATGAAGAGTGTGGTGACAGAGACATGTGCTTGTTTTTCTTGGAAGGCTGCTATATTTGAATAGTTGCTGTTTTATTGTGGATTTTTGTATTACATGTTGTGTTTGTTGCATTTTATTGTGTTTTGACTGGCTGCTACCTCGGCCGGGTCTGTCTTGTAAAAGAGATATTCAATCTCAATGGGACTTCCTGGTTAAATAAGGGTTGAATAAATAGAGTAAATCACAACAAAAGTAGGTACAATTTCATGTTAATTTCACTACAGGAGAGACTTGATGTTCTCTGCAAATATTTGCAAAAAATACGTGATAAGACTAGACAACTTTGAAGATCCTTCCAATTTAATTTAAGACAATTTCATATTTCTTAAGGACTTTTAAGAACAGTTGAATTCTTTTTTAAAGACCTGTGGCCACCCTGCAAACGAGTAATCAGTCAACTGAGACAATAATCTTCAGATTAATCGATAATGAAAATATTAGTTAGTTGCAACCCCAATTTCAGCACCCCTGGTTTGATGTCATTCCTCTTTTCTGTCTCCTCTCCACTGTCTGCTGTTAAATTAAAAAAAATACCAAAAATACGAGTTGCTCTTGATGAGTGACTCCAAACCTGGGGGCCATGAACAGGTCAGAAGGTGTTCAATAACTATAAAGAAAAGAAGAAAACCATATTTCAGTACAGTAAATATCACATAGTGGATCGACTGTTTAAACTGTCATCATGTAACTACACTGATAACAAGACGAGACGCATCACAGTCTGTCTGATTCATCTCAGCAGGTGACTGATTGATTGATCGCATCTTACGTTTGCTTCACAGTAGTTAATCAGAGTTCAAAGTTAGTTTTGATCAGCGGGACCGGACGCTGCTTTCAAAATGACGACTCTGTAAACGTCAGAACTGCACTTGAAAGAAAACAAGGGAACATAAAGGCGACTGTGGCAAAGGAAAAATCAGGAGAGTTCACACTAATAGACGATTACCTTTATGTTATTTCAAGACCAGTTTTAATGAAGAAACATTTGCTAATTGACGCATTAATGAGCTTAACTAATGGCCTCATTAGTGAAAGTGAGTGTGTTTAATACATCATGGTGATTACAGCCCAACATTAAACAGCTCAAGTCCCTCTGGTGTAAATACATGTTTATGGTCATTTCTCTCTTTTAAGCTTCAGTGACATCATTCAGTTTATTATTGTCTCTCTGTGATAATGGAGCATTATTCTCTCTCCACGGTTGCCTAAATTAATATTTTCAAGTTGCACTAATTTGCCTGCCTGTTGTCTCGCTCGTGTCATTCCAGTTTTTCTACTCTGTTTGAATCTGATTGGTTATCTGATGCAGTTTTGCTGCGGCGTGCAAAATCTGGCTGCCGGCAGACAATATGCATAACCTGATATTACAGAGTGCAGGGTGAAGCAGAGGCAGAGTTTGGTCGGCAATTAAACACAATCACAGGCTTTCCGCTCGGCTTTAATGATGCTGAAAATTAGTTTGAGTTTGGAAAACTGCAAGATCTCTGTTTTGATTCTTTTCTTACACTCTGCCTCAGCACGGGCTGCTAAGTGCTTATTACTGCACTGGGTTTTTTTAATCTGGACTTCCCCCGAGATCAGCTGTCTTTTCAGTGGAATTTCTCTTGGTGAAGTTAGAGGCAGCATTGTTCTCTTTCGCTGTTTGTGCTTATCACCCACTTCTTCTGTGTGTTCTGGAGAAACTGGACATGCAACGTGCATCATTTCCTGTCTGCCAGATCATTTTCCGAGGAAATTCTTAACAAACAGTGGGTGCAGCAAATGCAAAGCTTTTATGAATTGTCTTTAGCAGCTGTGACGTGTATCTAAGTACATTTACTCACAAAGGCAAAAGACCTTAATTCATCGGCGTGTAGAACTAAGAAAAAGCTGCATGACATCAGAAATGTGGTGATTCTCTGTTTTCTTCAACACAGCCTTTTATCGTCTTTAAAATCTTAAGCTCAGACTTGATCTTTGACCCTTATTCTGCAGTTAAGCTACTCTGCATTTGTATTTAATGCAAAGCAATGCAGGGTCATGCTGAGGCAAAAGGCGTTAACCTCTATCTGATCTCTCACTTGTTGCTGATTAGAGTAAGCAGGGTTGGGTGGGTGTAGAAATTTTTAAACAGCTTCCTGTCAATCTACCTCCAGCTAACTGCCACCTTGTTTTGGTATTGTGTCATTTTGTTTTTTTTTTAGATAAGTCATTTCAGCGCAATCAATCAGACATTCCTTGTCCGTTGCAGCGACAAGGGACAAAGGTTCAGCTCAAATCTGCAGCCAGTTAGGACACATCTTTTGTTGGCTTTAAACCTCATCTCGTCACCCCAAAAAACACACATACTTTCTAGTAAACAAAAGCCCCGTTTCCACCGAGCAGCACGGTTCAGTTCAGTTCGCTTTTTTTCTGTTTCCACTGTGAAAAGTTGTGGATGGTACCAATGGAACCGTTCTGTACTGTCCCCATGTTTGGTCCCCCCTCTGTTGGGGTACCTAGCACACAGATCTGGTGCTAATATATATTTAGATTGCTTCTCCCCAATTTCTCTTCAAGAACTGACCGCAGTGATTTCTTCATCTAAATCATCAACGTGTCTCTTAGACCCCATCCCAACTANGTACCTTGGGGTACCTAGCACACAGATCTGGTGCTAATATATATTTAGATTGCTTCTCCCCAATTTCTCTTCAAGAACTGACCGCAGTGATTTCTTCATCTAAATCATCAACGTGTCTCTTAGACCCC
>NC_065528.1:29323953-29348946 GCF_006386435.1 Epinephelus moara | reverse complement strand
AGAGAGACTCTCACTGCAGCCTCGTTCTGTGGACGATAAACGAGGTGCAGACTGATAAAGGAGGAAATACAGTGAGTGCTGGACGGAGCAGTGAGTGACAACAATCCCGCCCACATTTAAGAGGACTGTTTGTGGTGGAAACACTAGGGTCTAGGTACCATGTCTGAAGGGTTACTGTTGGTTCCAAAGGTACTATACCGAATGTAATTAGTGGAAACAGCGCTTAACTCAATATGTGCCACTCTCACCTCTACTGAAGTTTGATGTTCGTCATGTTGTAGGCCTTGGCTGGGCTGTAAATTGTGCATGGACTGTAGGAAACTATCGTTATTACCTGTGCAATACAAGGTGGATTTAGTGCAGTGACGCTGCTGATGTAGGCTACTTTACCTTTTTCTCAAACCGTTTTAAGAGCGCACACTGGACCAGACCAGAGCGGCAAAACTCTCAACTCAAGTTAAGTTTGTAGTAAACCTCTCTGACTTTGATTATCTTTTGATGATACATTACCAATTTATATCAGATTGGGTAAACTAATATTTATATTGAATCAAAACCAAATCAAACCTTACAATATTAGTTTTCCTATCTCTTAATGTTGCAAGTTGCAAAAAGAGTTACCTCATTGTTAGGTAAACAAACCATTCTGAACGCAACAAAACACCAAAGAACCTTAAGTTAAGTTGCAGGATTTTGCCTTGATTTTCAGAACTTTTCTAGTTAAGGCAAAGACAACTCACTATTTTTAACAAAAAACAACACAGGATATTTGTCCAAGTGACAGAGCGGCCACTGATTATTCTAGAAATGAACAAAAGTAATTTTTGGATAATGAAGTTAAGATCTTTTGCCTTTCAGTACTGAACTTATGTAGCAGTTTGAGGTACCTTACTTGAGTGCTTGCTATTACACTTGCTAATACAATATTTACCACTGAGATAAAGTACAAGTAAAAAGTTGCATAACTTTTTACTTGTATTGTATTTTTTTTTAAATTTTATTTAGAACAAAATTGGAGCACAGTTCTTACATCATATTGTAGTTCCATATCATTTTTATTTTCCTTTTCTTTGAAGGTAAAGTAACAAAACATTCAAATGGATCTGTTGTATATATGACAACGGAGTCAAAAAATTAAATTTGCCCTCAGGGATTAATAAAAAATTAGTGTGAGTGGGCGGAAGTTTGCTGCATAGATCAGCCTCTCATTGGGCGGAACGAGCCACCCGCTGAAGTCCCGCCCTACCACCTCCGGTTGTGTAGCAGTTTTCAACACGTCCTTTACTAACTTTTGCGGTGTTTGATCTTGCGGGGATGTAGCCATTTTTCTGCCATGGTTCGCGTCCTGTAGGTGATATTTTTGTGGGCGTGTTACACCAAAACCTGTTTCCCCCCAGCAATATTTTTGCAAGCGCACCGTTGCTGTGGCACCGCCCAGAACGATTGTGATTGGTTGAAAGAAATACAAGCAGCCGGGGCGTTTTTTTCTCCAATCTTAAAGTGAGAGTCGGCCCAGCCAGACCTTTCTTTTCTTGAGAAAGATCTGGTGAGCGAGACTAATAAAGAATATAAATAAATGGAAAAAAAAGGGTATAGGTATTTATGTATATGTATATGTATAGGTAAATAAATAAATAAGGATTTGGCAAGAAGGAAATACACAAATTAAATAATTGAAATTAAAAAAAAAAATTCACCCTTACAAAAATAATAATAGGTAAATAGTTACAGATAAAACAAAGCAATAATAAGCACTCACTGAATCAATTAATTTTTGTACCTTTAGACATAATCCAATAAACCAGAAGAAATATTATACTTTTACTGCACTACATTTGTCGACAGCTTTAGTTACTTTTCAGATTACAACTTTTCATTCTCTTCCTGTCCAGTGAAAACCACGTATCTCCAGATGTGCTGATGTTGTTTGTGATAAACTGAAGGATGAAGTGCTGAATGTGTTGAGAAAATTCTCCTACTTCTTAAGCTAAATAAACTTGTCAAGAACCGTCTTGTATTTAGGACTTTGGCCTGTAGTGAAGTTTCAGTCTTTGTTATGGTGCTGTGAAGGGACGGGCAGTTCGGAAATGATCTGACAGATCAGCACATTAACTCTCTGTGTCTTTTCTGTTCCAGGGCTGTCGAGGAAAGTGAGAGATGCAGTGAAGAATAAGTGACACACCTCAGGTCAAAGGTTAAACGCTCACCAGGAAGTGGAGTTGCAGGATGCAGTCTCTCGCCAAGGAGCAGCCGTTGGCCCTCACTGCGGTGAAGTCACACTGTCCAACCAATGGGAAAGAAGAAGAGGTGAAAACAGGTGAGGAGGCTGTTAAGCTTTATCTTTGCTGTAAATGTGACCGGGTCAGTTTCATGACATGAGGAAGTATTATTATATATTGATGGACAAAAATGTGAAAGAACTATCAATAGATTGAGATACTTAAAGGAATAGTTCACCCCTCAAATGATCATTTGTATATCAGTTACTCAACTTGTGTTATGTTACTTTTGTGAAGAAAACTTTGTTTTACTCGCATCACTCCACGGTGAACGAAGAATCCAAAAACTGATAAAAGTCTTGATGAATTGAAGTCATAGGGGTCCATGTTTAACAACAGCAAAACTATATCAAAACACCCGTTTACAAACTCTCACACAACTCGTGCAGTATAATCCAAGTCTCATTTATCCAGTCGTATGCTCAGTACTGACTTGAAACAGTCATTTCTTTATGACAGGGAACCAAATTAATTAAATGGATCTGCACTCCCTTCAAAGCCAGACTCCATTGACAAAAAGCGTCATTTTATCTCGCTGAACACAGGAGCTGTTGGTTATTTTGTTTGCGTTATTGTGTGACTTTGGTGTTTTAATGGGTTAATTTGGATTTAGCAAAGTTACACAATAAAGGAGGATCTATACTTGTGAGTCAGCTTTATTAAACATGGCTTAATAGAGACAGTTTCAAACGCAAGTACACAAATCAGCTTCACTATAACTCACAGCATTCACAGACAAACACTTGTCTTTATCTGGACACGTTTTCCCCACAAATACAACATGCTAATGTTATTAGCACAAGCCTATGGCATTTTACATTGTATAAATTAGCCTAGCAGCTAGCGGACTTTTCTTCTTCTCATATGAAACCAGGGACAACAGCAACATTTCACAAAGGTAACGTTACAAAATTCGGCTCCATTACAACTCACAAGGTTCACTGACAAAACAACTGTCTTATACTAAACACGTTTTCCAAACAAATACAACATGCTAACGTTATTAGCACAAGCCTATGGCATTTTACATTGTATAAATTAGCCTAGCAGCTAGCAGAGATTTCCTCTGCTCATATGAAGCCAGGATAAATCACACACAAGACTTAAAATGCTATTTTTGTGGAGGCTTTATTGTCTTCACAATTTATTGTTTCTTATCTGTGAAATTAAAGTGAATAAAAGCTTTGTTTCCACTGAGGGAAATGGTTTCAGATTACAGAAACAGACAGGAGGTCTGCGTCGCTGCAACGTGTAGTTACATTTCTGGGGAGGTGCACGTCAGGCTACGACAAACAGTAGGGTACGGTGTAGGCTCTACGTCAAAATCCTGCATACAACAGGGTGAGTAATTGACGTATTTAAATAGTCATTTGTGGGGTGAAATATTTAATGGTTGTAGGCCTCATCATCTCTCCTGGTTTTCCTTCATATTTTCATACATCGACCAGAGATAATGGTCTAAAACATTGCTGTTAGCAATTACTTTTTGCTCTGTAATTTATTGGCTATGAGGCCAAATCAGAGGAAAGGAATCAACAGAATTCTAGATAAACAGATCAACTGCTCTCAGAAAAAGAAAATTGAGTTAATTTCAGCAGTGAGTGTGTAACTGGTGTAATGTTTGACACAGTTGGGTGCTAAGGGTTAGGCTCTGTTTGTTAACAAGTGTGTGTGTGCATGAGAGGAAGGGAGCAGAGCATCTACAATCTATTGAAACAAACTCTGTCGAACATCAGCTTCCTACATCTCATTAGCCAGAGCAGGTTCAGTCCCGCTCTCTTCACACTGAGGAGTCTCCAGAGACACAACACACACACTCAGCCTTCACACACTAACACAAACACACACACATACAGAAATACAACAGAGAGAAAACTGACACATAATAGCTCAACTGTATCAGTATCCCATAGGTAAAGTGAACAATTCTCACCTTCAGCAGAAACATTACTGACATTTCATTTGACGACTTGTAAAAGTGGCGTGCACACAAACACACACTGATCACTTCCTGTTGTGTTCTGGAAAGATGAGCTACATTCACAAAGCATCGAGACTGTGCATTTAATTGCTACCTGTTTGCTATCCCAAAAATGAAATATATAATATCGGCAACGACTAAGGGATGATTTCATTTATTCAGATGCAGACTCCATGGAGGAAGAGGCGGAGTTTAATTGGGAGGAGTACATGGAGGAGACGGGGGCTAACGCTGCCCCTCACACCACCTTCAAACATGTGAGTGACTGCATATGATCTCCACCTTGCACTTTAAAACCCCCATCCCTCTGTGATCCTTTAAATACAGCCTCATAGATAAGTACGGCATGCAGAAATCCTTTAACGACATATTGGAGGGAGCCAGGCCGTGACATCACAGCGCTAATGCTGCTCAATAGAGCGCTCTCATAGGCTTTGTTCCCTCATGACGCACAAGTTGTTAGACGACCTTTGCTGGTTGCTGAATACACAATTGAAGGTAATTACGGAGGTACAAAAGACAACAATACAATGGATACAAATGAGCACCGCGCTGTGTATGTGTATGTGTGTATGTGTGTGTGTGTGTGTGTGTGTGCTGCTGAAGGAGGCCATTTTAAATATTTTCACCAAACTAACAGGGACAGAAAAGTGAAAGGTGAATCAAACAGTTAAATCCTGGTTATTCACTTTTCTGAGGCACATATTTTATATTCTGGGGGCTGGGTGATGATGTTGAAAGTATTATCACAATCAACAACTGCTTCTAAGGTCAACTCAACTAAGTCCAAACAAGAAAACGGTCTCAAATTTGTGTCTATTTTATTATTAGTCTCTGATACAGCGCTTTTTTCTGTGTCTACGGTGATGACAGCCGTGGCCGGAAGCAGTACGTTTGTGGGTTGTCCGTCCCATTCTTGTGAACGTAATATCTTAAGAATTCCTTGAGATGGAAATCTCTTCAAATTTGGCCTAAATGTCCACTTGGAATTAACAATGAATTAAATAGATTTTGCTGGTCATAGGTCAAAGGTCAAGGTCACTGTGACCTTGTCTGTCTTATTCTCGTGAATGCAATATCTCAGAAACACCATGAGGGAATTTCTTCAAATTTGGCAATAATGTCCACTTGGACTCAAGAACAAAAAGATTAGATTTTGATGGTCAAAGGTCAAGGTCACTATGACCTTGCCCCCTCTCATTCTTGTGAATGTGATATCTCAAGAAAACCTCAAGGGAATTTCTTAAAATTTGGCAAAAACGTCTATTTTCATACAAGGATGAACTAGAAGTTGCAGAACTGAAACTTCTCCAGTGTGCCACGAAGTATGCTGGCCAAAGCCAAAATGTGAATAACACTATCTAGAGCCAGTGTTTGGTTCCTCCATTCTGGGCTACTGTAGAAACAACATGGCGGACTCCATGAAAGAGGACCCGCTCTGTATGTAGACATAAATGGCTCATTCTCAGGTAACAAAAACTTGATTCTTACTTTAACATGCACTTATGAAAACATGAATTCTACTGGGCTTCCCTCACACTTCATCTATTAAAACTTCTGCCACCACATGTCGATTTTCTAGTTTTGGAGCTGGACGGTTCATAAGGAGTGCTGTTGGAATATTTATTGCTCCACAGTCTTAAACTGCAGAGCATACTGTGGGCACACACTGAGCACCAGAACTTAAGGCACATTGAAAGTCAAACCTAACCATTCATCGCGTTAGAAGTTCCTCTGCAGCAGTTGCTCCTCTCATCTCTTGATGTGATCTGATCAGCTGGGATCAGATCGACTGACCCGTTATTCACCCCATGACTTAAAGCTCCGCAAACTGCTGCTGAGGGAAAAAAAGATGTGCTCATGGATCCGCAAAAACATCCAAATTTAGAGAGGGGATGCAAATAGGCAAGAAAAAAAACCAACCAGGACCATATTTTACCACGATGACACACACACTGACTCACAAGGTGAAAACAATACCAGTCGACTTGATGTTGTTGCAGCTGGTAATTACTGGGATCAGACTCCAAAGTGTGTCAGTTATTGTTGCAGAAAATAAACATCAGCTACATTGCTAAACCTAAATTATCTGAAAACTTACCAGGGAAATGTCCTTAATGGTAGCCCAAGCCCTGCATGCAAGTTTTTAATTACAAGTCAGGAATCGTTAATTTGGTCAACAGAACGACAGCATGATATGATCAAATTATCGCAGCTTGATTTTCTTTGTAAGTGCAGAGGATGCCAGAACCAAAAGTGACATCAAGTGTTACCTTACACCAAATTACTGAGTGTTAGCCATGTGTGTTTCTACAGGAGGCCTGATCTTTATCTCAGATATCTGAGTCAGGAAACGACGCACAGCTGAAATTCTCAAGAAAACTGATTCATCACATTCAAGAGAAATGGAGCACAACATAAAACCTGTTTGAAATGTCATCAGTATGATCAGGGTTGATGCAACACAGATAGTGCAAGAAAGGAAAAGGTACTTTTTTTTTGGCAGTGACCCTGCAGACCAGCTGTGCTCTGCTCTGATTCTCTGGGCTGAAATTCATATCTCATATGTGAAGTGAAGCACAGCGAGCTGACTTGGTTCAGACAGACAGTTATAGTCCAGGTCAGCTGAGAGGTCAGCTGAGCTGCATGTTGCCCTCACTAACTGGGCAGCACTGTTTAACATGTCAGACTCACCTGTTTAATCTCTGCCTGCTGCTGCTGCCTAGTACAGATCTCATACATCTACAGGAGTGGAAGTAAATCTCTGTACTTACACTTGTTTTTAGAGGAAGGGTTTCTGTTCTTACATGCTAGCGACATACGTGGGTGCAGAGTAACTGAATTAGGGTTTTTCTTCCAAACAGAAAACTGAATCAGCTAATCTGTTTTTCCGCTTAACGTCGTTCTTCTTTATGCTAAGCTCAGCAGAACTGCAGCAGTGCTAAGATGATGATGAATTTACTTTCCAGGGCAAAGCTGACGTCTATTGAACATACTCACAATAGCCAGATGTCAATTTGACTGTTTTGAAGAAGCAGAAGTTGGCACTGAGTGCATGGTCTCATTTTCAGTCTTGTTGGTTTAGTCTCTAATCAGATATTTCCTGACTTCAAATCTTTTACTTTTTAGTAATTTCACACAGTTTTATTTCGGCGCAGTTATTGTACAGTGGTTTTGCTGAAGGGGCACTCCACCAATTTTATGACATAAAACATAAAACAGATATAAACTGTTAAGTACTTCAACTTGTGGAAACAACTGTACACGTCTTTGTCGTCTCTAGATGATACTTTGAGTAATTCCAGCCCGAGTTTGGAGAGTACAAATGTTTAATCAATCCCATTTCCAGAATAAATGTTGGCATCGTATATTTTTGAAGACCACAAATATGTCACATTTGTTTATTACGTTTATTATGTAGTGGATACATTGAAACTTAACATTTCAACAAAGTTGTGGTAAACATCTTGTAGGTTAAGGCACAAAAACCATTTCATAATGGTTAGGAAAAGATCAATAAAGTACCTGCTTTTCGTGGCTCCTTATTGGCAGGAAACACACCAAAGTATTTCAAGGTATTTTTGTGATGACAATACTCTTGACGATATGACATATTATTGTTAATTTGAGAAAACAGTATTGTAACAAAATATTGTTTTACAGTTTGCTTAAAATATTCAGTAAAAACTAAAAAACAATCTCTCATTTCTTTAGTTTGTGAACAACAACAGTAACTCAGAGTGAGATTCAGATTCTGTTACAATATTAATAGTTCAAAAAAATCTACCACAAATTACACATTTAAACAGCTCTCAAATACAAAAAATGTCCCCTGGGATCTATATATATATATATCAACAGGTGGTTTCCTTCTTTTAGTAAAATCCTAAATGATTGAGTTGTTGTTTTTCCACCTGGACCTTTATGCTCTGCCATTTCTCCTCTAATCATCACGCTGTAACCTGTGACAGGCTGTTATGATACCACAACTATCACACAGTCACATATATGGAGTTTTTTGTCGAGCTGCGAGCGTCACACAGGTTTACATCACCAAAGGTTTATGACAAAATCACTCGACGACACAGCGAGAGAGGAGATGGAGAGACGCTGTGCTGCTGAATGAACAAGACAAGTGACAACGTATAGTAGACAGAATCACAAACAAGCAAATGACAATAAAACGAAACAAAGCAGAAACAAGAAACAAGAAACGAAACAAACAACAAAAAAAGAAAGAAAGAAAGAAAGAAAGAGAAATAAAAAGGAAACAACAGCAACACAAGTGTTTGAGTGTGTGTTTTGTGTTGTGTTGAGGAGTCATGAGCAGTAGTGGTAATAGTAATCATATTCATACAAAATTAATAATAGGCCTGTAATAATAGTACTAGCAACAACAATAACAATGATGAAATAATAATAATAATAGTAATAATAGTTATGAAAGTGATACCTATAGTAATAGCTATACTGATAGAATTGATAAAAATAATTCCACATTTATATACTGATAGAATTGATAAAAATAATTCCACATTTATATAAGCCATCACAAAGCCGATAACAATAATAACAATAAAAATATGGGGTAGAAGGAGGGTGGAAGAGGGAAAAGAGTAGGGCTATAGGAAGTTGAATGTATTAAATTAAGTTAGATAGGTTTTATAAATTTAAGTTTGCGGGGTGTCGCAGGACCCAGCAACCCCGCGGGCGAGGGGGCGGCCAGCGGCCACCCACCCCCACAGACACTTGTTATTCTCCCTCCCCCCAGATCGCCGGCGGCACAGCCCTTTTGCCCCTCTCAGTGGTAATAGAAACAGAAAAGGATGGAGAGCAGTGGAAACATAATGTAATATAGTAGGCTATAACAGTATATATGCTATGTGACTAAGGTTAAAAAAAAAAAAAGGGGGAATAAAATAATAATAATAATAAATAATAGTAATATAACTAATAATAATAATAATATTAACAAAATAAATAAATAAAAATGATAATAATAGATTATTAGAAGAAAAGGAAAGAAACAGGAAGAGAGAGGAAAAAAAAAATATATATATATATATACATACAGTATATGTAAAAAAATTGCCATAATGATAATCATATTACCACAATAATAACAAAAAAGAAAAGTCGTGAATGGTATGCATGTGTTTGTGCGTGAGTGTGTGTGCGTATGTGCAGGTATGGATGTTTGGATGATTGATTAGGTGAATAATTACATGTAAAGAGTCTCAGCTGAGGAGGGAGGGGTAATAGGGGTCAGAGGTAGGGAAGACATGTTGAGGTAAGGAAGTCAGACAAATGCAGAGGTGAGTTTGTTTGCGAATGTAAACCAGGTTTTGTTGAAATGGTTACTGTTGTTATTAAGAGAAGCAACCATTTTTTCAGATGAGATGTGGTCTATTAACAGGTTCTTCCATTGTGGAATGTTTCATTGGTTTCTAGCTTTCCAGTGTAGGAGGATTGTCTTCTTGGCGATGATTAGGGCTGTGTTTCTTATGTTTCTTATGATATTAAAAAATATGGCAGTATTATCGTGAACAAGATGATATGGCACACCCCTAATCTATACCATCAGGAAATGCAGCAACTTCTTGACCGCGTTTCATGGCTCCATATTAGCAGGAATTGCAGCAAAGTCTCTGTAAAAAACTTCTGTTTTTCATGGCACTATACCCCAGTGAAAACACAGTGACATGTCGCTAAAAAACACCTACTGTTGTTGCCTAAAAAGCTGCTGGAAACAGCGATGACTCGACAGTTTCATGGTGTATTGGTCTCAAACAGTGGTTTGCAGCTTGGCAGGCGTCTCACTTTGGTTTCACGCCATTCGCCATCCCCTCCATCTACTGATGTCAAGTCAGCTCATAGAAATAGAAATGTTAACATGATATGTAATGTACAAGTGTGATGTATTTATGGTTTGCAGATGCGTACAATGCAGACAATTTCTTAACTGAGAGACAGTGTTGAGTAATGAAGACATTTGTGCGATAAAAGAAAGTTCTCTATAGAAAAACATGTTTAGACGCAGCAAACTGAGGTCTCAAATAAAGTATTGTTTTGGTACCTTAAGTCAGGTTTGGAAATCGGAGCAGCATTGAAAGACACTTTGAACTGTAGTGTCTTTAAGAGACGTTTGTTTCTCTGCCAGCTGGAGTGGATTTTGCTCGGCTGGCATTAGCTCATTGTTTGAGTGTTTATATTTGTACAGTGTTATTATTAGCCTCTCAGTCACCTGTAAAGCACACTAACCTACATGATAGGTGTTATGCAAGTGAAGTTTGGTTCAAGTGTTAATTAACTGCTGCAGCGCCTTTGTATTACAGCTGTTTACTTTGGGAGTTTAGTATGTTAAGACAACTCAACTAGTTTCATGAAGAGACTGATCAGAAATCATAAATATTACTTTAGTATTTGAGGCAGAACTTTAGTGTTTGTGGCAACTGCATGTAAACAGTTTTTTTTAAAGGGTCTCAGATCTCAATGTCAAATCAATTTCATCACGCTGATGTTGACTGTTTGTGATAAACTGAAGGATGAAGTGTTCCTTTATGTCTTGAGAAAATGATCCTACTTCTTAAGCTAAATAAGCTCTTTATAAGCCCTCTTGGATCAGCTGGAAAATACATCATCACAAAGCTGAAAACAGGCCTGTTTTTATGACACCGTGAAAACTTTTTAGAGATATGTTGTTCTCACAGGGCAGAGAGGCTACAAACATATGATGAACTTATAAAATAATGCTGATTACATACTTTTTCATTGTGTGGTATTAGCACTTTTATTTAAGTAAAGGATCTGAATACTCAATCGCCAGAATACCCGAGTTTGGAGCCTATAAATTTGATGGAAACACACCGACTGGTTGCTACAAAAAACACGATTGAAGACGAAAAAAACAGATGAAATTGCACTGATGGGTCACTACACACCACCCATGTTTAGAGCCTAAAAAGTGGATGGATTCACTCTGACAGGTTGCTACAAAACACACACATTTGTAGCCTAAAAAGCCAATGGAAACACACCAGCTGGTCACTACAGTACTCCCACTTCTGACGCCTAAAAAGCCGGTGGAAAGACACTTATGGGTCACTATAAAACACCCATGTTTGGAGTCTAAGAAACACTCTGGCAGGTTGCCACAAAACACCCATGTTTGGTGCCTAAAGAGCTGATGGAAACGTAGTAACAGGTCATTCAAAACACACAATTTTGGAGCATAAAAAGCACATGAAAACACACTAATGGGTCACTACAAACCACCCATGTTTAGAGCCTAAAAAGTGGATGAAAACACACTGACGTGTTGCTACAAAACTCACTTCTGCAGGCTAGAAAGTTGAGGGAAACACATAGACGGGTCACTAAAAAACACCCATGTTTGGAGTCTAAAAAGGTCTGGCAGGTTGCTACAAAACACCAACATTTTGAGCCTAAAAAGCTTATGAAAACACATCGACATGTCGCTAACTAATACACGTTTGAAGCCTAAAAACCTGATGGAAGCATGACAACGGGTGCCACAAAACACCCTAGCTTGGAGCCTAAAAATCTGATAATAACACACCCATAGTTTGCTAAAAGACAATGGAAACATGCCGACAGGTTGCTACAAAACACGGGCTTGGAGCCTAAAGAGCCAATGAAAACACACTGATGGGTCACTACAAACCACCCATGTTTATAGCCTAAAAAATGGATGAAAACACACTGACTGGGTGCTACAAAACACGTCTGCAGGCTAAAAAGTTGAGGGAAACACACAGACGGGTAACTAAAAAACACACACGTTTGGAGTCTAAAAAGGTCTGGCAGGTTGCTACAAAACACCAACATTTTGAGCCTAAAAAGCTTATGAAAACACATTGACATGTCGCTAACTAACACATGTTTGAAGCCTAAAAACCTGATGGAAGCATGACAACGGGTGCCACAAAAGACCCTCGCTTGGAGCCTAAAAAGCTGATGATAACACACCCATAGTTTGCTAAAAGACAATGAAAACACGCAGACAGGTTGCTACAAAACACAGGCTTGGAGCCTAAAGAGCCAATGAAAACACACTGATGGGTCACTACAAAAAAATACACGTTTGGAGCCTAAAAAGCTGGCAGAAACACAGCAGTGACTGGCTAAATCAAAAACTGGGTTTTGCTTGTTTGTTGGTCTCAAACAGTCTACAAGATCTGCAGCTCGGCAGACGTCTCACCTTAATGTCATGCCATCTACCATCTCCTCCACCTACAGATGTCAAAGTCAGCTCATATATTATGTCAAAACTTTAATATGATATGTATGAAACATACAAATGTCACGGTTTGCAGAAACATACAATGCCAACATGTCCTGGCGACTGGACTGGAATACTTTTTCCAGCACTACTGGGAACATTAAGTGTATTTTATGGCATGTTAGCATATTAATTAGAACATTATCAGCGAACACCTTTTGCTAGCAATCACCCAAAACCCTCGGCCTATCACCAAACCAGGTTTTGCCTCCATTAACATGTTACATCACAGGAGATAGCCAGATGGGCAAGCAGAGTTGATCCTGGATGCTAGGCCTTTATCCACCTCAGCTGACTCTGTGTTTGACCGTGTGGAGCAGCTGTCTGCCCCGATGAGGCTCACAGCTGCCGGCAGGACGGGCCGCAAAAAAGGTGGAGACGTGTCTGCTGGTAATTTAAGGTTTAAAAGAGCGAGTCTGTGTTTCAGAGCCTTACATCACTCAGAGCGATGAATGGTAATAAGGGCGAGATTAAGAATACGTGGGTTTTCATGAGCAAGCCTCGATGTCGGACAAAGTGTCTGTGTGGTGATTTGGAGCAGGCGAGGTCTCCTGGGAAGCTAAATTGCTTTGTTGGTAAGTGGATTGAGTCAGTGGGAAACAAACCATGAATTCCTCAGAAAAATGTGATTCAGTAAAGTGCAGCCCTCATCTCTCTCTCCCTCTCTGTGTGCCTGGACAAATTGAAACAGTGATTTCTCTTGGGCCTGCACACACACACATAGACACACACAGACACACACACACACACACAAACACTGCCAAGGCTGCCCCGTAGCTCTCTTACATAAGCCGAGTCAGAGTGATACAGCACGTTTGCATTGTTGTAGCAGGAAGTCACAGGGCCATTTGTATTGTGTTTATTTCTAAGATGTTGGCTTTTTCCATTCAATCGTGAGTGTGTGCGTTTGTGTGAGTGTTGAATGTGAACATCCTGTTGGGCTTGTAGTGTTCTCAAGAACTGTAAAGCAGCCTGTGGCTATGGTGGAAACGCATTACGCTGTGCTGCATTCACTGTCGTACAGATTTATCGCTCTCTGTGCACAAGGACAAGCACAGAGGCTGTTGTTTGGTGCAGAGCTTTAAGTTCTGGTTGTTTTTTAAGAGTCGTCAGGCTCATTGATTATTCTTGTTGTTAATTAAACCTCACCTGTAAATGTTTCTCTGTCAACACTTAACTTTAATGGAAGAGTCTTGCTTCTCACCACTGACTAGACTAGACATTTGCAGGGGTTAAAGCAAGAAAAAATTTTGTGCCTGAAATGTGGAGCACGGAAAATTTGTGTGCCTGAAATCTGAAATCTTTTCCGGAGCGGGGGGCTTGGTGTTGTGGTCACAAAATGAAGAAATAGAAATGTCTGTGTTGCAAAGGAACGTGTTCATTATCAAAACAAACAAAAAGATTATAGCTTTAGTAGTTACTTTTCAGATTTTCCGACGGGAATTGACACAGCCCACTGAGGGCAAAGTTGTATCCGGTACTTACGGTACTGAAAGAAAAAAAAAAAAAAAAACAGATACGGATTTGTTTTTCGCGTGTTGGCATCGACTTGGTTCCGAAGTATCGGTTCTCATGACAACCCTAGTACAGAGTCACCAAAGCCACACAATATAGGGTTCCCATAGTCAGGGAAAACCTGGAGAAGTCATGGAATTTGACCATCACATTTTCCAGGCCTGGAAAAGTCATGAAATTAGACAAAATCATCGAAAGTTCTGAAAAGGTCATTTAATTTTGGTGTGTAAAATAAAATTGTTAGAATAATCTTCTGTGGGTAAGCTTCCACGCAATGTAACATAACGGCAAATTAATTTTCTGTAGCTGTCGACCTTACATCGCTCCAATATCCTTGCATGTGTGACATTTTATTTACCACTGCGTACATTTCATCCACTTCTCCCTGGGTTCGTCTTTGCTTTCCTGTATGCCAGCTAGCTGATATTATGTTTGAATAGTAACAGAGTTTGAGATCTGAAGTGTTTGAAAAATGCCCGACAAGTGGGGCTAGAAAAAACAAAATCTGTATCATGAGTCCTTGAAAAGTCATGGAAGAGATTGGACGTTTTATCCATGAAAACCCTACATGATAACACAAACAAACTAACCGATCGAGGCAGCGGTCGACCAGCAGCTCCCGTGTTCAGCGAGCTAAAATTACAGTTTTAGTCAATGGAGTCTGGCGGTTTTGTGGAGAAAATATTCTAAATATAGCGTAAAGATAAACTGATATTGAGTTTTTTAGGTGGCTTAAATACGTTTTGCTGCAGCCCCATCCACAGCAGTACATCCCTTAGCTTCTGTGGTGCAACTGCTTCTCCAAACTGGGGTTGTGCTGACTGGGCATCAACTGTAGGTAATACACTGACTATGGATAAGTACCTCATACAACCCCAGTTCTGTGTATGTATTGAGAGCGCGCTCTCTCACTTGGCCAGTAAAGCTGATTCTGACTCAGCTTCAAAAGATGTGAACTATCCTTTAACCTGCAGTGATGTGACACATGTGTCAAGCGTTTCTTAACTGTTTTAGTTCCTTGAAATTTAAGAGGTATTGTAGCAAGTTCAGGGACAGCTTAGAAAATAAAGAGGGCCAAATTCGAGAACAAGTATGATTCGAGCTCCAAAAACACTTGATCCCACATTTTTCAAAATGCAGCTGCGGTCGGTGTCGCCACGCTCTCAGCTTGTAACACAGGCTTTCTGTTATTAATTCCGAATCTCAAGCTCAAGACAAGTTGACCCCGTCGATATCATCAGCGTTCTTTTCTCAGCCTTTACAAAGCTCCTTCAGACACGCAGAAGACACTAAACAAGTGTTTTCACAGGCCGTGTTTATGTTTTCCCATAAAGTGACATTTATGTGTGAAATTAGTGGAGTTCCCCTTTCAGCCTGACGTCTGTTTCCTATCAGGCCACTGTCATGCCAATCAGTTCTGATAACACCACACCCACACAGTGCTGATGACTGAGATTTAACTGTTCAATATAAACAAACCAAGGATGAGTATCTCTGAACTTCAACTCTGACTGGTCCTTGTTTAGTCATGAACACTTTATTTTTATCAAGAAAAACATTTTGGGGTCAAATATTTATAGTCTGGCCATGACTCCTGTTGGTTTTGGTAACATTTACTCACCAAATTGGATCCCGAGAAGTGCATGTAGACGTGGCACCAACAGTAGATGGAGTCCGCTAGAGCACAGATCATGAGCAATCACACAAACTGCAAACAAACCAAAACAAACATCAAACTTGTTACTCAATCTGTCCATAAACTTCCTCCCTGGTTCACCTTTGACCTGCCACATTTACTCTGGTTGTGTGTGCACAGTTCAGTGATCATAGTCAACCCTCGACATGTTATTAAAACCTACAGAAAAGACAACTAAAACATTTGTGTCTCTCTCAGGTGGAGATCAGCCTGCAGAGCAGCTTTCAGCCCGGCATGAAGCTGGAAGTGGCCAATAAGAGCAGCCCGGACACGTACTGGGTGGCCACCATCATCACCACGTGCGGCCAGCTGCTGCTGCTGCGTTTCAGTGGCTACGGCGAGGACCGTAAGGCCGACTTCTGGTGTGATGTCATGACGGCCGAGCTGCACCCGGTGGGCTGGTGCACCCAGAACAACAAGGCCCTGATGCCCCCCGAAGGTAGGAAGAAACACTGTGATGCACACATTCACCTGAACCTCGTCTGTTACTCACACACGGCGAGGTTAGATCAGTATCAGCCAATTCAGGCAAAATTTACACCAGACATTGGTATTCACTAACCTCTAACCCTAACCCAGAAATTATAACATTTCAATCCGCAAAATTATGTGCAATAAAGTGGAATGACACAGGAATAGTGTTAAAAACGCTGTCTGACATGTATGTTGGAGAAGTGTGTGTTTGCTCAGCTTCAAGACGCTTCCTGTATGGAGACACTAATCTCTACTACTCTCTACTCTACTACTAATCTACCTTTAAATTTTAAAGAGATTTTGGGGGCCCGTTTGTGAATCTTGGGAAAGAAATTACACTTTCAAAACTTCACTTTCCGAACGCTTCCTGAGTGTTGTAAAAGAGAAGGTGATGTAACACGGTGGTAAACATGTTCCTGTGCCAACTTTTTTGGAACGTGTTGCAGGCATCAAATTCAGAAAGGGTGTGTAGCTACAGGAAACAATCATGTTAGTTCAATCAGTTTGAACATTGAAAATCTTGTTGTTGTACTGTATTTAATAGAATATAGGTTGAAAATGATTTACAAACCATTACGTTATGTTTTAATTTACATTTAACACAGTGTTTTGGAATCACGGTTGTATTAGGAGAATGGAGAATGACATACAACAAAGGTTGGCAGAGGAGATAACCACACATCAATGCAACTGGGCTGGACTGCCACCAAAAAAGTTTACAGACTGAGATCAATGCAAAAAAAGTCAATTTATTCAGGGCATCCGTGCACAAACGGAAGGGTGCTCAAACGGCAAAAAATAGTTGTAAAAATGAATAAAAACAGCAGCAAACGTTTCAGTCCTTGACTATCATCAGTGCTGCACAAGGACTGAAACCTTTGCTGCTGTTTTTATTCATTTTCTAAAGTAATTTTTTGCATTTTGAGCACACAATATCAGCCCGATCCTAGCCCGACGCAACGTCGTACAGTGTCTGCTCGGATCGTGAACAACAATGAGTGTCATACGAGATAATCCATCGCTTCATCTTGTGTAGTGTGTCATAGTAGACGACAACTGACGCCACGTCTGGGACGCTTAAGACATCCCGACAGAAAATCTAGCATGTTTGATTTTCTTTTTGTCGTTCATGACTGCTCCCGTCACAGCCGTCACTTTGACCAATAGGAACACAGAGCGATCTGCTGCTGTAGACAACTGTACGTCAACAACACCCCAGGGTTTGAGATATTTTCTCGAGGGACGTTAGCACACAGAGTAAAAGGGAAAAATGATGGTGTGAAACAGCAGAGGCACTTTAGCAACTCAGTGAGTACTGCCAGTCATTTCAAACTCAACACTTCCTGTATCTGTTTCAAATTAAAAGCCCCTTATAGCTTCGGTTGAGAGAATCCCTTCATTTTCCAAAAAGGCTTTTATTGTGAAACATTCACAGGAACTTGTTGTGGAGGATTCAGTGACTGGCACATTTGTGTACGGTACTTCAAATGTAGCTCCTGCCATCTGCTGGCACTTTTTACGTTACTACAACATTTCACCTGGCACATGAACAGACACAGTGACTGAAATGATAGTAAAAGTAATAAAATTAGGACAAAAATAACCAGATGACATCACACACGTCGTGAAGGATGATTGGTGTGGATCGTCGTGTAGTGTGTCATGTCTGTCGGCCGGCCAAGTCACGGCACGATTTTATGACTCCACAATCGCATAATGTGACATAGTGACTGTCGGAACGGACAGAAATGTTGTGTAGTGTGTACCAGGCATTAGTGGTTGTCCAGCCCAGTTGCATTGATGTATGGGTATCTCCTCTGTCGTCCTTTCTTGGTTGTCCATTGTACTGACACACCCAAGATAAAGTTGTTGTTGCCCTGAGTAGGCACTTGAACCAGCAACACTGAAGTTCATGGTCAGTGCCGTAACCTCTAGGCCCGAACTTTATTTTGTTTTGCAATGATAATACACAAATATGAACACTCTCGTGCCTCATGATATGCTGCCGGCTTTGTCCATGTCTCAGATGTATTTTCTAAGGCTTTTCTGTCCTCCATATAAAGAAATTCAATTTAAACTTAAAATCTATGGGATGAAAGGACCCTTTTAAAAAATAGAAGGTTATTAGCACAAAAGGTCAGCTCATGGTTGATTCACTACATTTGTTTGGAAGTGTAAGTCCGACCAAACACACACACAAACGTGAACACCTCCTACCTTACCTACATAAACTGAGCGGACGGACAGGTTTCCCTCAAAGTGCTTTGACTGTCAAGGTCGCCTCCTGTCATTTATCTAACTGACACATGTCAAGCTCCACAAAAGAATGGTCGCCTCCTTTCTACAACAGCCGTCTCTATTCTCCAAGAGCATCTTTTATACCTGAACCTTTTTCAGGATGTCCTTCTCAGGTTCTACGACAGCCATTCTTCCTTCTGTCCCCTTCACAATATCACAACTTCACCATCAGACACATTTCCACCTGCAGCGGGCCCTCGCGCCCTCAGATAGATGACTCACCCTCCCCGGCTTCGTTCAGACCATTTATTTTTCTCGACACTTCCCCGCTGATGGATCGCGTGTGCCTCCGTTGTTGTGGAGACGACCTGGATATGTTTCCACCTGACGCGGGTGTCCTCGCCCTCACACCAGCTCCATATGTCCTTTTCACTCAGCGTCGGCCTTTTCACCAACTTCCTCTTTTGCATTTTGCAGCAGCGGGCAGCTCATAAAACGTCTGTATTCACATCTCAGTGGATTATTTATCTGAATTGGCTGAATTGATTTCAGTGCTGCAGTGGAGTCTTTTGTTTGTTTCAATTTGAATTTCAAAGTCATGAAACATGATTTGACTGAAGATTGAAGCAATTGATATTTAGTTTTATTATCAAGCAATCTGTCAACTATTTTCTTAATTAATTGTTCACAAAATAAAGAGAGAAATGGCAAAAAATGCAACTTCCCTAAGCCCAAGTTGACATATTCATATTAGTTGTTTGTCCGACCAACACGCCAAAAGATTAGAGATAATAAGATATTCAGTTAATAGATCACAGAAGATAAAGAAATCCAGCAAACATTGTGAATTTACGACATCTTCCTTTAAAAATTAATATTATTAAGCAAATATCAACTAATTGTTTCAGGTCAAGACATCTCATCACATCTATTTAAGAGTTCAGATTGTTACGCTGTGTTCACACTATGAACAACAAAGCAACAGCGTGACCAGCTACATCATTGCCAAGTTGCAGTTAAGTGTTGCTTAAATGCTCGTTAACATAGTTACGTCATCGCGGGCGTGTGTATCTGCTACTTGCCTCAAAGCACCTCGACTAAACATCATCTTAAATCTGTACTTTGTCACAAAATAGCATAGCTTCAGCTAACGTAAGCTGAAAGGTAAAGAGACACTTCAGACACTTATAACAATCTGAGCCTGTGTTGCCCCATGTGCTCCCACTGCACCCCGTCCTACG
Organism: Epinephelus moara; assembly: GCF_006386435.1. Lineage (NCBI taxonomy): Eukaryota > Metazoa > Chordata > Actinopteri > Perciformes > Serranidae > Epinephelus > Epinephelus moara. The sequence continues at coordinate 29,329,220 of NC_065528.1, read as the reverse complement.
GCTGCCAACCGTTGCCCGCTCTGTCAATACTGGACCAAAAATTGTTGTTCACATCAGCCTCTTTGACATGTGGAAATAGGGTCCAGGATAAAAAAATGACAAAGTTGTCACGTGACATGTCACATAGGTTACATGACATAGTTGTTAAACTTACTTGAGTTACATAACAAACAAACTTATTTTAGCCCATAATATGATGTTTTTTCTGAACCAAACCAAGTAGTTTTGTTTGATCAACCTAAAGTAGTTTTGGTGACAAAAACCTGAACATGGAAGTTAATTTTTAATTTTAATTAAGACACTGTTGTGATGTACCAAGGAGAAACTAAGGGCCTGTCCCAATACCCACACTTCCCCTAGAAATACCCACTTGCACTTGGTTGTGCGCGCTGACGTTTAGGCTAGTGGTGTCCCAAAACAGAATGGAGGTAGTGGAAGTGGTTTCCAACACTTAAAACCCGCCCTAGATCCCAAGGGAGCCCTGACCCACACTTTCAACGAAGTGGAAGATGAAATTTCCCAGAACACCTTGCGAAATCAGCAACTTTGACAAGTTTTGGAAAACAATTTGTTACTGCAAACAACAGATGGTTGGACTAGCGTAAACTCATCAGCAACTCGGCTGAACGCAGCGTCAAAATATTTAAACAAATCGACTTACCTGAACAAAATCAATCAGAACTAGAAGACGTCGTAGGCGCCTCCTGTTTTCAGCATTTCTTGTCCGTTGTTTCATCAGATGGAGAAGAATAAACATAGCACACACCACAACACAAGCACTGGAGCCGGCATTTTCAAACCTGAATGACTACCGGTATCTTGTGTTGCCACAGTAAATAAAATTTACTTACTTACTTACTTACTATGCGTGATGTATGCCTGCATGTCGGCCACACCGATTTACACGAAGTGGTGTCTCATTTCTTAGGGAAAGATCTCTACCATAATATTTCTCACTTCCCTCATCAAGGGTTATCTCACAAACGAGGGCACTCAATACCAAGTGGAAGATCTAAGGGGTAGAAATGGGATTGGGCCTAACACACCCTCCCTGAACGTCCAAATCTGACACCAGAGGGGTGCAGCGCTCGACAGTGCGAGCGTTTCACTCGCATTTGCGACTAAAAATAGGTGTGTGCGAACTGTAAAAAATATTTAGGGGCACATGTGCGCATAAAAAAATCAGCCGAAGCAGCCTATATTTTTGTCAATAAAAAAATATGATGAAAATAATATGAAAAATCTAACCGCAAATGTTGGAGGAACTCCAGCCGCCTTCCCTCTTCCCTGTGTGACACGGTTATGGGTGGTCCAAGCCACTGTCGGCACAATGAATATAAGTCCCACTGTCGGCAGCGTGGACATAAGTCAAAGTGTGGAGGAGACGGACCGGGTTAAGTGGCGGACCTCCGGGGAAGCCTGCTCCGTTCTCCCCGCAGTTAGGGACCGTTCGCCACGGCCAGGCTGTAGGCTGGGTGGAAATAAGTCAAAGTGTGGCGGAGAAGAGGGACCGGGAAAAGCGGCGGACCTCCAGGGAAGCCTGCTCCGTTCTCCCCGCAGTTAGGGACTGTTCTCCACGATCAGGCTGTCGGCTGGGTGGAAATAAGTCCTGCAGAGTTTCAGAGGACCTGGAGAATGTTTTAGGATAGTAATAACATTATATAAGATAATCATATTGCAAAGATAATATAAGATAATAACATTAAAGACAAAATTAAATTGCAATACTTTTTCAAAACTTGATGATTTTACCTTTCTGTACATTTTGTATACAAATTCATTAAATAATTTTGCTTGTAAATGTCTATTTGCATCACGTTTATTACGGAAAACACATTATTTGATCAATTTACATTGTGCCCCTAAAGTTCTTTGTGCACTCCTTACTTTTTCAACTTAGGAGCACATGTGCTCCTTGGGAAAAAAGTTAGCGTCAAGCCCTGGGGGTACCTAGGGCGTCATGGTTTAAAGCATAGGGCCACTGACGAAGTGGCGTTTATGACAAGTTGGGACAAATTGACAAATTGAGAACGTGTTGAACAGGACTTGTTCAGGTGTGAGGTTGTAAAAATGCTTACACTCTGCAGAGATAAGTCATGTTGCTTTACTGTGTGTTTTCTTTAATTAAGTCTTTTCTAGTTTTCTGAAATAAAGAGTTTGTTTATTGAAGTGTTAAAAAAATAAAAGGAGTAATAAATAAACTAGTTTTCTTGAAATAAAAAATAGATATACTCTTTATAATTTCAGCAAAGCAAATGATCAGATTGTTTCTGGTGAAAATTTAGGAGTTAAACAGTTGAAAGCAATCAGCCTCTTACAAATTATATTCATGTACAATAAATACAGTTCTGTTTCCAAATAGATTCATAGGAACCATAATAATATTTTATATATTACGATTCTTAATAAAGTTCTTCCCATGGCATCGATTAAATTCATCTCTCATCATCGAAATATAATATATAGAAGCTGTTTCCACGAAAAAAAAATCCCTTCATGCCTTAAAATGGATTAGATGCAACTCTACCCCTTCACCTCATTCAGTATGTACACATCTATGAATATGCAAATCAGCCCAGCCGCTCGCCTGCAGCCTGAGCGTACCTGCTCGCCTCCTCTCTGCTGATCAAACACACAAACCACAGCTTGCCAGTCGTGATAACTAACACGAGTCTTCAGCTCGACTGTGTTATCAAACAGCTAATAATGTGCTGCTAATGTTAGATAAACCTTGTTCTTGATTAGCAGCTCAGCTCAAGTGAAAGTGAAAATGAATTTGGAAAATACTGATATTCAGCTACACCTACTTCTCCTCCAATAGCCCTCATTTCGGGTGTTGATGGGAGTGTGTCCTTTAGTTTGTGATGTAACAAACCCTGGTTGTCTGAATGTTTTTTTTTGAGACTGTCATTGGTACTCTGCAGTTCTGAGGCAGAATGATCAGCCATGGTGTTTAACTCTTAAGCCTGAGTTTATGGATTTTTGATGAGTATCACTCAACAGAAATGACATATTTTCGACAGGAAAAAGGTTTATATTTGATCAGCGCAGTTCCTTCGGCTTTCACTGTGCAGGAAACAGTATGGCGCAAACTTACTGTTCACAAACCCTCGCTATTCCAGGTAAATACGGCACTAGAATATGTTTCTAAAAATACTGTAGGTAGGGGTGGATTTGTCTCTTGATCTGCTTCTGTACTCTTTGTGTCCACGGTGGCGGGCAATACGAAAATGTGCAAGTACAGCCTGTAGTTCGAGAAACAACCCAGATAGCCCATAGACCATGTCATTGGTCCGACATCCCATTAGTCCGACGTCCTGTTGTTCCGATATGTGATTATACTAGGCTATACTGTATTTGTGTACCATAGAGGATCAGCAAATGCAACAAAAGTAGGCTACTGGTCGAGATACAAGTGTCATAGGGAGAGGAGAGAATGAAACACCATAACCTCCTGTTATTAACTCTGGGGTTGGGGTTGTGTGGGGAGCTCTCTGCGGTGCTGAACGGCTCCCGGCGGGCGTATTTCTGCCTTGACGGTGCGCCGCGACCAGCTCTGGGTCAGCTCGGAAAGGCTTGAGGCGAAGCAGGCTCACGGCTTATGTGTTTGCCACTTTCTTTTTCATTTTAACCCACACCATGATCTTTTCCTAACCCTAACCAAGTGGTTTTTGTGCCTAAACCTAACCAGACCTTAACCACAGGGCATCATGATGATTTTGGAACAACGGGACTTCAGAACAATGGGTTTAATATGGTTGGAACAATGGGATGTTGAACCAATGGGTTGTTGGAATAATGGGCTGTCGGACTGATGGGCAGACCCCGATAGTTCATGAAACTCTGCCGAATGACACCATTTACATCGATCGGCGGATAATACTCGTGTCTAGGGACTGCTGAGACACACACCACCCTCGTTGTTTTGACACAGAGCTGGTTGAAAATCTGTGTATCCCTTCAATTAGCTCACTGATTTAATCAAACACCTCCATTATCAAACTGCAAAAGGAAACAAAGTAGCACAGATACAGACGTAAAACAAGCAGCTGTCAGAAGGATATATATGTATACCAATCGGGATGATATAATAAAATAAAATAACTAAACAAGCCAGTTGGAGGACAACTTCTGGTTACCATGGAGATGGACTGAAACCTTTCACAGAAGCATAAATTGAAAACATGGCACGGCTCTTTATTTTCTGTCGAGCGCCCCACCATAACTCAGGCTTAGTTTCGCTCATGATATGTGTTGTAACGTATGAAAAACACCATATGGACATCACAGGGAAACATTTATAGTAAGCGTACATGCATAAAAAGGAAACAAACATTGGCAGGTAATCTGAGCAGCGTACAGTACAAACATATGTTGCAGGGGAAAGAGCTGATTGAGTGATCACATGACCCTCCATCAGTTTAGAATATTCTGCAGGTGTATAAAACACAACAAATGAAATATGTATGAATGTCTATGATAAGGTTTATATTATTCTAACATTAAAACAAAAGTGTTTTCTGATTTTAAAAGAATTATTACTCAATAATTTAGTAAACCCACATATCAGCCCAAAGCCACTGGAATATATATGAGAGTATACCCACTTCCTGCTTGCCTGGTAACCTACCCATCTACCTAGAAGTACACCCACCTCATCAACTTCCACTATACTACTGGATATTGTTTGTTTTACTGAAATATATTTTCTTCATTGAGAAAAAAACAGCAGCATTAGGCCCTGATCACATAGGACACGTTTTAGAGGCATTAAAACAGCTATTTCTCACCATTATCCTCGCTGGAAAAGCAGCAATGTCTCAATAAAAATAAAAATAAAAGATTTTTGGGATACTATTGGCGCTGGAAAAGCAGCAACTGATTGCTACAAAACACCCACGTTCGGTGCCCAAAAAGCTGCTGAAAACACAGCAATGACTCACTAAATCAGTGGTTCCCAACTGGTGGATCCCAGGTCTATTCTGAAAGGACCAGAAGTGACTTGTGAACATGTCACAGTTTATTTTTAAGTACGGTGAATTTCTGGCACAGGGCTTTTATTCTGAAGTGCCGTTTCCTTCTTTTGAATAAGCGAGAGATTGGACAACTACTTGACAGAGACAGCAAACTAGCTCGACGACATGGTCAAATGCAAGTACAATGCCGAATATATTAAAGGGAAATTTCGGTTTATTTCAACCTGTCTCCTATCGTCCTAAATTTGTTTCAAGTGACTAGTGACATAAAAATAATAGTTAGCATGTTAG
>NC_065528.1:29313665-29323293 GCF_006386435.1 Epinephelus moara | reverse complement strand
CGTTCACTTACGTTTTAACAGGTCTGACGCTACTATGCTCCCCGGCTGTATCTAGGCTAACAGCTAACATGCTAACTATTATTTTTATGTCAATAGTCACTTGAAACAAATTTAGGACGATAGGAGACAGGTTGAAATAAACCGAAATTTCCCTTTAAACTGTGTGGACCTTGAACTAATGACAAAGGAAGAATCTGGACCTGAACCACTGAACAAAATCACAACCAGTCTTGTTGTTTGTTGGTGTTGAACAGTGGTCAACAGCTAGGCAGGTGTCTTTTAATTCTGTACATATTCCACAAAGTCTGGAGATTACTGATGCCAAGATATCCTTTAGGAAAGTGCCGTTAAAAGGGACTTCTTGCCGGGGGTAGCGGTTAAAATCCAACTCATAGTAGCAACAGATCAGATTGACTTTATGGATGAGAGTAAGACAACTTACAAATGTTCTTATTCCAACCAACACCATTTTCAATATGCTTAGTGTACACAGCACCATTTTTTTGTCTTTTAAATATTCTTCCAAGAACCGTACAATGACAATTTTTGAATACACCTTCTATTACTAAAGCACAAGGTAAATAATTCAGAGGTGTTGGAGCCCGGTCAGAATGCATTCATACTGTAGTACCGCTGATAACAAAGTCTGCTCATGTACTACAACACTTTGGACACGTTGATGTGACATGAAACATACAAGTGTAAGTGTATTGGTGGTTTGCAGAAACATGCCGGGCTGATTTTACAGTAATAATGAATTGACCCCTGAGCTCAGTTACCATAAACCAACTCTTCTGTGCCTCTCTGAAATCTCATATTTCAATATCTTCCTATTAATAATGATGTACAGCTGACATGGCTGCATGTTTGATGATGCAAACTGAAGTATAAATCATGTAATGACGGCTGTTCTGTATTCCCTAAAGAGGCCTTTGCAAGATACTGTCAATTTCTGATTCTGACCAAAAAAGAAGAAGAACTTTGCTGCTTCGTTTCAAGGCTTTGCATCATGTTGTGTGTGTGTGTGTGTGTGTGTGTGTGTGTGTGTGTGTGTGTGTGTGTGTGTGTGTGTGTGTGTGTGTTGCTCAGTCAGCTGCAAGTGTGAGAGTGTGTATTACACCTGTGTCACAGCTACCTGTTTTATTTGTTCCCTTTTTGTTTGTTTTTGTCTCTCAGATAACATTTACCTAAGAAAAGGTAAGCAGCTCTAATGGTGCCTCTGACTAACTCGCCTGCACTTAGTGGCTAACATGAAATCAAACACTGTGTTAGGCCTCAGAGCTGCATGTACAGTGTGCTTCCTCCTCCTCCTCTTCCTCTTTTCACCTCTCCACAGGAAGTGACCTCACCACTCAGTTGCCTTGCCTCCTCTTGCATGTGACTCCCTTCTAGCTGTGTGTGTCTTAGCGGAGAGTGATAACACACACGTACACGCTGCTGTTTGTGCCAAGCTGTGCTCGTATGATAACTAGTGCAAAAGGCAGCTGCTCAGGCAGAAATGTGATGCTCTGATAAAGAGGCCTACGCTCATGTGCAACAAACAAACTGTGTCCTGTATCAGATAAACACGTCGCCAGTCTGTGAGTTAAATGAAGAGAGGTCAGAAGTTAAAGAGCCGCCGTGTGTAAAATATGTCGTTGGCAGGTAAAATCAGTGTGCGTTACAGAAGTGGCCACAGACATTTAACTCCTGATGTTATATCCAGTCTGTAGTTACACACAGCCTCTGAAAACATTAATGACTTTATGTCAGTCATTTATTAATGCATCAATTTTCTATTAATCAAAATTACATATAAAGACAACCCATATGTCGTCTTGGAAAATGAAAAGAAGAATAAGATGTGTTGGGCTTGTTTTCTCTTTCTTGTTTCATGTTTTGGTTTTTCCCTTTCTATAGATGAACATGGGTGGGTGGGTATGGTTATGGTTGAGAGGATGCAGGCTTTTGTTGGTATCTTCAGTTGTGTCTGACCGTGCAGATAAAAGTCTGCTGAATACATAGTCGTAATAGTGTCCATTATGGGGACACTGTTTGTAGGTAAAGATGCTGCATGCTCCTGGTAAATTAAATAATTTTTGAGCACCACAAAATGGTGTATTTAGAGTGTGTAGGTTCTTCTTCCACAAAATATATAAATCCAAGCACTTTCAATGACCCATGTCTATTCGGGTCTTTCTGCAAAAACTTTCAAGGCCTTATATTTTTCTCACATTTCCTCACACTCACAAATTTTCAGGGATTTCAAGGACCCGTGGGAACCGTGTGTACCTGTTTGATCGTGTGCTTTAAGGTCCAGTGTGTAGGATTCAGGGGATATATTGACTGGAATAGAATATAATACTCTTTGGTGTATAATCTCCTGAAAGTAAGAACTGTTGTGTTCTGACCTTAGAATGAGCCGTCCTTCTTCATAGGGAGCGGGTCTTTGTTTAGGAAGATCAACATGTTGCACCGCCACATTTCTACCATAGCCTAGAACAGACAAACACTCGGGACCACAGACAAACACTCGGGACCATTAGCGTTTTTGGATCGGCCACTATAGCAAGTAGTCCAGCTGCAAGGATCAGCACTGGAGTTACACTGATTTGTAATGTGAAACTGCTTTATTCATTGTTTCTAGCGGTTTAAATCACCTTGGGTCTCATTTATAAAAATTGTGTACACAGAAAAAGAGGCCTGAAAGAGGCGTACGCCACTTCCCATTGAAAAGTTGTCATCAAAAAAACAGACTTGATGGGAGAAACTTTGACCCATGCTGACTAACATTTGGAGACAGGAAATTGGTGACACAGATGGTGAGGTGGAAGCCTGATTGTTTTTGTCTTTTGTCCGTACGTACATTTGTTTGGTTTGGTCCGTTTGTTTTGGAGAAAAAGAGACCTCTGGGGATAATTCAGCTTCTGATACAAACCTCTTCAATGTCTGAATTTTATCAGAGAAAAAATGTGACCACTCAGTAACGTGTTGGATTAGCTGCCCGCAGCAACATGCCAAACTGCATTGGAAATACATGGATTTGTGATGTGAAACTGCGTTAAATGGTGTTTTTATAGTATAAATCAATGGGTCTGTTTGTTTTAGAGAGGAAGAGAATTCTATGGATAATTCTGCTCCTGGTACAAACCTCCTGAACAATGAACACTGAAGGAATTCTAACTGGGAGAAGTTTCAGCTGGATGCAATCTGCAATTCACTCCTAGAATCCCCATAAATCTCACACACTTCACCTTTAAAGGCAGATATTTAGGCAAACAAAACCAACCCTTCAAGTAAAGCTCAGGATATGAGGCAAAGCAGCAAATTCATCCCAGAACTCAGACTGGAACCAGTGACTATTTGGCCTCATTATTTTAAATGAATAACCAAATATCAAAAGTGACAGTAACATAACAAAATGCCATTGTTATAGAATGAAAAGCATCTACAGAACTGAGCAAAAAATAATTAAGAAAAACTAATTAAAACACGTCAATTAGAGAAAGGCTTTTACATGAAGCTGAGCTTTGAGACGAGATTTAAAAGGCAACTGTGATTTTTCCACCCTGAGATCTTCAGACAGTTTCACTATGACTCTGTACCACACGGGCGTCTAATTGGCTGCTCTACATAAAGCAGCAGCGGCGCAGTGAGAAACTCCCTCATGAGTCTCGCTTCCAAAATGTTTCTGACAAATCTGCCTCAATAACCATTTCACCATCATTTCTTTTTCCTCCCAGTTTGCAACAAGGTGCAAAACCTGAATACAGATAAGTGTTTCAATTGGACAAAACACATAACAAACACACCTAAATCCCTCGTCAAACCTCTTACTCACTCATGAAACTCTCTCTCACACACACACACACACACACACGCACACACAGTCTCCCTCTCAGCTCCTCCACTTTAAATGCTCCTCTGCTAACTGATGCGTTCAGCAAAGCTTTTGTGCTCATCAAATCAGCGCCCGTATTAATCAGCGTCTCCATTTGCACGAACAGCACATGAGTCTGCAGCGCTGCAAGCACTTCTGTTGCGTAATTTGCTCGTTTTTGGGAATTAAAAAGTCATTTGAAAGACGGTTTTACAGGGTAAACACTGTTGGTTTTTCCACCTCACCTGTAATGACTTCACGCACCTCCTGCATGCTGGAAAAATAGCTGAAAATGACTCTTAATTCATACGTGGTAACTCATGAATGAAGCTGTTTTTGTATATTTGTTAAAAAGATTTTAATCAGGAAGTAGCATGAAAATATAAAGTAAGCTTAAATGAATAATATACAACAGATGTTGTAAAATACGTCTTTACTCTACGAGCCTGTGGCCAAATATAATTCAACCTTCTATACATATTTATGGCACTCTGACTGTATATGAAGCCTCAGGGTCGGGCTCAGGGAGCTTGTTCAAACACAGTCTCATGTGCATGTGCACATATGTGTGCGTGTGTGTCTGCATGTGTGTCGGTTACATTCATCCATTCATGTAAAGAGCTTTTAAAAGCTACATCACAAGTTTGGTCATGTGGTAAAGTAGCTGCTCGCTGAACAGATCCCGACAGAGATCATTTTAGCTGCTCGCTGAACAGATCCCGACAGAGATCATTTGCATAATGAATTCACCACACTGCTTCCTGCCAGAGCCTGCTGGAGATGATGCTCTGAGATAGACCCGTCTTCTGCTCTGTGTCTGTGCGTGTGTGTGTGTGTGTGTGTGTGTGTGTGTGTGTGTGTGTGTGTGTGTGTGTGTGTGTGTGTGTGTGTGAGAGAGAGGTGTAGTGTGGTGTTTAAAGAGTTAGGCTGCATTCAGGATGACAAAAGCATTGTGGTGAGAAAAATAGAAAGGGCTGCTTTAGTTTGGGTGTGACCCCTGTGAAACATTTTACCGACTGATGCTAAATGTGTACTGGCGCCTCTGCCCCACAGTTGGTTTATATTTAAGTGCTGAATTTCACCTGATAGCATCACTACTACGCTATTTGGACAGCGCTGCACATTATCAGGCAGCGTTTTGCTTTAATTATACCTGCAAAGTCATTGTGATTTAAAGCCTCAAATGATTATTATTTCCTTGTCAATGAATGGGATGATTCTGTTCTTGATTTGGTTGATGAAATATCAGAAATTGCTCATTAGCAGCTTCGTAAAGGCTGAGATTGTAGCTTCAAACTGCCTGTTTTGCCCATTAACAGCCCAACTAATCAGTTTGCTTTCACATAAGAGGAAGAAGAGCAGCAAAGCCTCTCAAATTAGAAGCTGGAACAAAATAATATTTGGTGTTTTTGCTTAAACGATTATCCAGATAGTTGCAGTTTGAATAATAATAATTTGAATAATCAACTAATCATTAGGGCTGCACAGATTCTTGGCCGATACTGATCACTCAAATAAGGCTTGGCTCACATTTCACACAACTCCTCCCTGCTGTGACCTCCAGATTTGCATTACCTCCCTATGTTAGTGTTTGTATATGCAATATGTGCGTGTGTGTGTGTGTGTGTGTGTGTGTGTGTGTGTGTGTGTGTGTGTGTGTGTGTGTGTGTGGCTTCGTGTATTCATTCATTTTTCAGTAGTAGCAACTTGCATCAATGGAAGTAACATACCTAAAGGTACTTTTACTTAAGTACAGTAGTTAATTAAAATTTTGAGGCACCTGTACATTATATTATTAGTACTTCCATTTTGTGTTACGTTATACTTCTACTCAACTACACTTCAGAGGGAAACATACTACTTTTGCTCCACTATATTTATTTGACAACAGTGACTCTGCAGATTTCGATGAACAGAAATGCAAAATTAAATCAGTCATACCAACACGCAACAAAACTGATTGTTTTCTAGTGGCCCATCACTGCGTTTTCTAAGGCGTTTTAGCCACCACACATGGGTGTCTTTAAGTTACCCATGGTTGTTTATCCAGCAGCTTATTAGCCTCTAAATGCAGGTGTTTTTAAGTGACTTATGGTTGCTTCTCCAGCAGCTTTTCAGCCCCCCAAACGTAGGCGTTTTTTAGCAACCCATGGTTGGTTTTCGAACAGATTCTCAGCCCCCTTAAGTATGTTTTTTGAGGGACCTGTCACTGTCTTTTCAGTGGCTTTTTAGCCCCTAAACATGGGTGTATTTTAGCGACCTGGTGCTGTTGTTCCAGTGATGTTTTAGCCCCTAAACATGGGTATTTTCTTAGAGAACCATGGTTGTTTCTCCAGCGGCTTTATAACCCCCAAATATGGGTGTATTTTAGTGACCCATGGCTGGTTTTCCAACAGCTTTCTAGCTCCTGAACGTGGGTGTTTTTCTAGTGACCCATGGCTGTTTTTCCAGCAGCATTTTAGCTCCTTAATGTGGGTGTTTTTTTAGTGACTGATGGCTGTTTTTCCAGCGGATTTCTAGCACCCCAAACTTGCGTTTTTTAGCGATCCCTTGCTGTTGTTCAAGTGCGGTTTTAGCTCCTAAACATTTGTATTTTTTAGTGACCGAGGGCTGTTTTTCCAGCAGCTTTTTAGCCCCTAAAAGTGGGTGTTCTTTAGTGACCGAGGGCTGTTTTTTTAGCAGCTTTTTAGCCCCTAAAAGTGGGTGTTCTTTAGTGACCGAGGGCTGTTTTTCCAGCGGCTTTTTAGCCCCTAAAAGTGGGTGTTCTTTTTTTCCAGCGGCTTTTTAGCCCCTAAAAGTGGGTGTTCTTTAGTGACCGATGGCTGTTTTTCCAGCGGCTTTTTAGCCCCTAAAAGTGGGTGTTCTTTAGTGACCGATGGCTGTTTTTCCAGCAGCTTTTTAGCCCCTAAACATGTGGTTTTTAGCAATCCATTGCTGGTGTGGTGTTTTTAGTGACCCATGGCTGCTTTTCCAGCTGATTTTTAGTCCCCCAAATGTGGATGTTTTCAGGGACCCATGGCTGATTTTCCAGAGGATTTTCAGCCGCCAAAAGCAGGTGTTTCTCAGGGACATATCACTGTCTTTTCGGTGGCTTTTTAGCCCCTAAGCATGGGTGTTGTTTTGTGATCCATTGCTGTTTTTCCAGGAAAGATAAGGCACTGAAAAGCAATTGTTTTTAAACAAGACATGGCTGCATTTCCTGCAGAGATTGTGCCCCCAAAACCATTTTTTTAAAGCCAAAACATGATGTTTTCCTAACCATAACCAAGTGGATTTTGTGTCTAAACATAAGCACACAACCACAGCGCTGTTGAAACTTTTAGTTTCCCTACATAATAATGTGCAGGTTTTGTATCTGTGTTTTGCAGAAATGTACAATGCCAACATTTTTTCAGGAGCTTAGGTGATGAATATTGAGTCCTTTTTGTACTTCAAGTATATTTTCATAATAAAACCTTTGTATTTCTACTAAAGTAAGATTTGAATACGTGTCTTTTACTTATAACAGTATTTCTGCATTGCAGTATTGCAACTTAAGGAAAAAGTCTGAGTATTTCCTCCAGCACTGGTAACTTGAGTAGGTTTTTCATGAATAGAGTCACAGGGACAATCCCCATACAAGAACACACACACACACATCTTGTATGTGCTCTGTTCCCGTGGGTCTTGTTACCACTTACCACAAACACATAATGTAATTCATATTTACACAAATTGCTGTAATATCCCCTGCCCGGTCGTGAAGAGGGCTATAAAAATGTTAACAATATGGCGTCTGAAACTGTCCGGGTGTAATTCAGCCACACACAACTCTCTTGATAAAAACACAAATTGCGTGCTGACTGTGTGACATTTTACATTGCGCCCGCATGCTGCAGTCATTACGCTCACGGCCTGTTTGGAAAGGCCGTCAGTTAAAATGGAAGTAGGTAATTGTTTGAATCGACTTGGCTTTCTAGCCTTTGTGCAGTCAGGGCTGTTCATCTCCATGCCAGTGCATAATGACTGGATAAGACGGAGGGGGAATCAAGCGTAATTTGCTCCCATTAGCTCTGATTAGAATCGGTTGCACTGCTGTGATCGTAGCAAAAAAAGAAAAAAGAAACACTGAGACGATTTTTCTTCTTTAATTATAACATTGATTATTTAAAGTAAAGCTTTTAAATAAGCCCTGTGCAAAGAGCCGGGAGTGTTTACAGAGAAGAGGAGCTGACAGAATATGCAAATATCAGGTTTCATGCGCATATTTTCATATTTGTTTTTGTTTTTTTTTAATGCTCGATATTTGCATGCAGACTTCAGCCAGCTTTGGTGCAGCCTGGGAGGGAGGACGGAGGAGGAGGAGGAGGAGGAGGAGGAGGAGGAGGAGGAGGAGGAGGGTTAGCTCTGCGATAGTGCGCTGGGGGAAGAAGGGGGTGTTTTGAGGAGCTCCTCCCTCAAGGTTAATTATGCACTTATTGTTATGTGAAAGTCAGGTTCACCTCTACGTGTCTGCTGCCTTTGGGACGGAAATGAAGAAAAATAGATCATTATTTATATTTTAAAAAAGCACTACAGTATAATAAACTGCAAGCTGCGGGAGGGAGAAGGGGGAGCAGGGAGGAAAGAGATAGAGAAGGAGGGAGGGTGAAGGAGGTTGAAGTTTGCATGTTTTAGCTTCTGCTACTTCGCCTGAGCTCTAAATGGCTTCATGACTAATCTCAGCAGGATCTGTAAAAATAGTTTATCTATTTCTGCACACCCGAGATCAACACCGTGTATATACAGTGTGTGTGTGTGTGTGTGTGTGTGTGTGTGTGCGTGCTCTTACAAAGTCCAGCAGCAGCAGCGAGGGAAGAAAATAGTCTCACAGGAAAAAACACTATTATTAAACAGGCGTACAGAGAGCGACTGGGTTCACAGAGACGCTCACTGTTCACGCTACCTTCACAGGAAAACCAATAATATTTACTCAAATCTTTCATTTAAAAAGGGATTACAATAAGTATAATATGTGCGTTTAAAGCATTTTCCGAAACAACTGTGACCAAAACAAACAAAGAACTACACAATGTTTAAGTGAGTGGCTTTAAATTATTGAGCGAAGAGTGATTTAGCCTCATATTCTGGTATGTTAAAGGTTAGAAAACCTTAACTCTTGTGGGACATGTTGAGAGAGACAAAAGGTCTGATGGAATATCTTGATGTGTATGTGGATAGCCTTTTTTACTCGTCTTAAAAACTGCGACTTCTCACTGTGGTGATTACATCACTTGCACCAGTCTTCAAGTAAAAATTTGCAGGAACAAAGAACACAATAACATTAGTTAGGGGTCTACTGTGCAGGGTTTTCCTGTAAAACAGTGTAAAGACTCATAGAGAGTAATGCCTCTCAATCATTGCTTATGACCCATTAAAAGTATGTGGTGACATATGTATGTATCTGCCCTCTGCCTGTATTTCCTTACTGTGTTCTGGAGGTAATGACCAAGTAGTAGCAGCACTCATCCAAGAGGAACCTACAGACATTGTAGACACAGCGCTGCAAACCCCCTCCACAAATTTAGCGAGGCGAAACACCAAGCAGACAAAGCTCGAGAGAATCTCAAGTTGATTTTTGCTTTTGCTGGCGAGTGTGTTTACAAAGAGCAACTGACAATTCCTGTGTAGAATCTTATAATGACGAAAACTCTGTGTGTGTGTGTGTGTGTGTTCCACGTTTTTCTCCTCACTGACTTGGTCAATCCATGTGAAATTTGGCACAGTGGTAGAGGGTCATGGGAGGATGCC
>NC_065528.1:29304801-29313514 GCF_006386435.1 Epinephelus moara | reverse complement strand
ATTTCTTATCGAGGCCTAACCGCCATATGGATTTTTACTAAACTTGGTAGATATGTAGAACAGGACGCCTCAAGGTGACTGGAGAAATTTAACTCTAATTGGCAACTGGGTGGCGCTATAACAACAGAAAAATGCTTCAAAATGGCTAAAATGCAACAGATCGCTGTGGCTCCCCCTGTGGACCAGTGTTGTTGTTTGTTTACTAATTTTTTGGTATGACTAAGTCATGGTATGGTATGCTGTACATAATCACGGAAACTGTCAGTGTGTCATTCTGTCAGTCAGTCATTCTGTCTGTCCCACGTTTTTCTACTCACTGACGTGGTCAATCTATGTGAAACTGCACATAGGCATTGAGGATTGGCATAGGTAGAAGGTGACAAAGCTACCAATGGGTATGGACTAGTACTTAAGTATCTCAAAAACTAAAGCTGATGAATAAAAAGGAAAGAAATACATCTCCTGAAGATGCTGAGTATTTCTATGTGTGCAAGACTAGGTGTATGGAAAAAAAAGTGTATGAAAGAAAAAGAAGAGCTAGAAAAGGCTAACATTTTGAATAAAAACATTAGCACTGGAAATTGCAAATTCAAACAGTTTGCCTTCAAATATTCAGTAAAAACTAAACAAAAATGGTCTCTCATTTCTTTAGTTTGTGAACAACAACAGTAACTCAGAGTGAGATTCAGATTCTGTAACAATATTAATAGTTCAACAAAATAAAATCTTCCACAAATTACACATTTAAACAGCTCCAAATACAAAAATGTCCCCTGGGATCTATATATATAAATCAACAGGTGGTTTCCTTCTTTTAGTAAAATCCTAAATGATTGAGTTGGGGTTTTTTTTGCACCTGGACCTTTATGCTCTGCCATTTCTCCTCTAATCATCACGCTGTAACCTGTGTTTTTGTAAAAGCCGTAATTACTGTACGAGATTTTCTCTCTTAATTATAAGATAATAGTTAATAATTAATTACCAGAGAGATAAGGCTCCCAATGTCTTTTCTACAGATAATGTGGTCATGATTGTCAGAATAGCAAAGTCACAGAAACCTTCAAAATAAGGTATAATAGGTAAAAATGTTGTACTCAGTTGAAGTGCAATCACTGGAGGTACTTTAAAGAAGTATTTCACCACTGGAAAGATGGTCTTTTCAAAAAAACTGGGCTGTCTATGCAGAAGAGAGACGCAAATACTTGAGAAAACAGAGAGAAAGTACTGAGATAATAAACCCACAACTACCTGAATGCACTGGATCAACACGATATGGCATGAATTCAGCCACTTCACACAATGGTCGGCTGGTAACAAATGATCTCATATTACAGTTAATCGGTAACACAATCTTGATTTACCCAGTTTTTTTTTAAACTGTGCAGGAAAAAGTATGGCACCCACTTCCTGTTCAAAGACTCTTGGTATTACAGCCAAACAGTTCGCAAAAATATGTTTTGTAAAGGCAGGAAATAGGCACCACTGTTACATAATCTTGGTTTATATTAGATCAGCACTGCCTAGTTTTACAGTTTGGTCTGAGTTTGAGAGAGACAGAGAGGAGTACTCTTTGTGTCCGCAGTGGCAGCATGGGTGGCAGGCAATACAAAAAAGCGAAAGTATAGCCTGTAGTTCAAGCAGTAGCATCACAAGAGCAAAAGGCGTCAGAGGGGAGCAGGAAGATCTAGGCACTGTTTAGATGGAGGGAAGTTTACCACAGTTCATTCACACATACTGCCCACACTGTGATGATACAAAGCTGGCTGAAAATCAGCGAAGCACCCTTTTACATATTCTCTGAACTGTTAGCACTGAAAGCTCAACATAAAGGGAGCACACTTACACGTTAAAGATATAATCTGTAACTTTCTGCATTAAAATGTCCAAAAAAAAAAACTTAACCAGTATTAGACAATTTGTTCAGCTGTGTACTTACATTATTCCAAACGTTTCCAGCAGTGTTCAACCGCAGAGAAATCTGTGATTTAATTAAAGATACGGTCCGTTTTATTTGGTCGCCATCACCTGTCAGTGACGTCATATCTGTTGTTTGCCAGAAGCTGACCTTAATTTACTTTTCATGCAGTTTTGAGCCACATTTTCACGATGCGATACGATATGTTTTAGATCTTGGTTGATTTTAACTATACATTTATCCAGATGAAGGACTGTAAGTCATTAGATGTCTGCATGTTGTTATCACATCCAGGGCAGCCTCTGCCATGTCAAAGAGCGTTGGAGAAACACAGGTTTTTAACGTAAAACTGCTTGATTCAGTGTTTTTTACTGGTTTAAGTCACCTGGTCCATTTGTTTAAGAGAGGAAGAGACCTCTGCAGATAATTTGGATCCCGGTAAAAACCTCCTCAACGTCTTAATCTTGAGTTATCATTCAAGTTGAAGATGAAATCCAGGAGTTGAAAAAAGCCTTGGGTAGTTCGTGCAAACAGCTTATTTTGGGCCAAATTTTACACGAGACAGGTAAAATAAAGTGATTTTGATAAAATATTACTATCTTAAGATCAGATTTGGTTATGGGTTTTTTTCTGACAGTAGCGTTCGTCACATATAATGTGTTCAAGGACGATTGGATATTTGAAAATCCAATGATAATTTCTGTTTTTTGCTGTTTCTCGCTGTGATAAATGGCGTAATTTGTAAATTTTTAAAAGAAAACATGCCTACCAAATAAAGGCAGATTCTCTTCACATGATTTCTTTCGATTTTTCAAAGCATGCCCTCAAAACCCACCAGCATATTTTGAAGGCATGTTTCCTTTAAAAATCAAGGTTAAAAGAAATACAAAATACCGCCATTTCAGTTATGTATTTCTTCCCTAAGCCAAAATAAAAAACATAAGTCTCTCCCTAGTGCTTCCAAATTACTTAGCATGCCTCTGTGGATTATTCGGCTCCCAGTAAAAACCTCCTGAACAATGAACACTGAAGGAATTGTAAGCGGGAGAAACTGACTGCAGTGACGGCATTGCTCCGTCTTTTGTTATTGTTTTGAGTGAGAGACCCTGGCAGCAGAAAATTACATATTGTAAATTTAAATTAACATGCTATTGACAGAAAAACTAGAGAAGTAGAAGTTAAACAGCAGAAGTAAAAAAACATCTCAGTTGAGAACTGCTCAAATACTTTTTTAATAACACAAACTGTTCAAGTGGATTCTTCTATCTGTTGAAAAAACCTACTCAAGCTTTACATTTACAACCCTGTAGTTTATGATTTGTTTTCCTGGCTGTTCACTGAAAAGGAAATTAAAAATCCAAACAAGAACTTGCACAATAAACACAATATACATGCTCAAAGATTAATTTGCGCTCTTGATTCTAAACTCTGGAAACAGAAACACCTCAGCGAGCCAAACAACCTAAACCCAGACCCTATTTTCATTAGCAGCATGTTTCAGTGTATGGACTACATTTCATTTTCACTTCAGCTTGATGCTAATCACTGCTGCAGGGAATGTCAGTTCACGCAGCGTGTGGTAGTCATTCTGTAACTGTGACTCATTTGGCAACGTTTCAGCGACTCCAACAAGTGTCTGACTTCGTGGAGGTTTTCTGTTTTTGTTTTTGTGTAAGTGACTAACAGGAAAAACACGCAGGACTCTGAAGGCCACTCAGCATAACCACGTCCTCATGCAAACGAGCTGGAAGTTGGCTTTTTAGCACAGCTCTGGAGACAGAGCTCTGGTCCACCTGGCATGTGCTGGGTTTGCATTTGTGTGGTGTTGTAGTGGTCACATTGTAGGGACAGAAATCTGTTTAAACAGTCACATTGTGGGGATTCATGTCCTGCTGGTCCTCACGAGATGAGCAAATTCTGTCCATGAATAAGGGCGTCTATCAAGCAAAAAAAATATGGCAAGGCTGCTAACATAAGTCAAGAGTTTGTTAGTATTACACTCACTTTTAAGGGGAGAGTTGGAGTTCGACAATATTTCGGGTGAAGTTTTGTCAAGTCAAGTTTAAAACCTTAACCTCCAAGTTCAAGTCAAAAGTTGTCATAGCAAAGAGCACCTTTATTCAAAGTTTCTCAGGTCTCTGGATGCTGATACTTGCTTTCAAAGCTGTGTTTTTGAACATACATCAGTTTACTGCACAGGTTTAATGATAAAATAGTCAAGAAAACCTGCCTGTCTATGTCTAGTTTTTCTATTTTACCAAAATTGAACACATCAAATCTTGAGTGAATGTTTTTGCTTTTAAGTCAAGACCAATCTCAGAGTCCAAATCAGGTTTTCATTTTTGTGACTTAAAGGAATACTTCACCCCCTAAATGATCATGTGTAAATCAATTACTCACCCTGTGTTATGTTGAATTCTTCAAAAGAAAAAGTGTTTTCCTTACATGCCTTCACGGTGAACGGACAATCCAAAAACACTCAAAATTCTTGATGAATTGAAGTCATAGGGGTCCGCGTTTAACGACAGCAAAACTATATCAAAAAGTCCATTTACAAACTCTCAGACAACTCGTGCAGTATAATCAGAGTCTCATTTATCCAGTCGTACGCTCAGTACTTCCCAAACACATGCATTGTTGCTAAAATCTTAACTGAACTGAAGCCAGACCCCATTGCAAAAACAGCAATTTTACCTCACTGAACACAGGAGCTGCTGGCGTACAGCTGCGTCTACAGGTAGATAGCTTGTGTTATTGTGTGACTTTGGTGAGTTCGAACTAACCCTTTAAAACACAAATGTCACACAGTAACACAAACTAAATAACTGATTGAGGCAGTTGTAGACCAGCAGCTTCTGTGTTCAGCCAGGTAAAATGACTGTTTTGTCAATGGAGTTTGGCTTTGAAGAGAGCATAGATAAGTTTCACTGTTAGTTCAGTTCCCTTTTAGAAAGAGCTGTCTGTTTGGGAAGTACTGAGCATACGACTGGATCCATGAGACTTGGATTATACCTCACGGGTTGTGTGAGAGTTAAAACGGATGTTTTGATATCAGTTTCCTGTTGTTGAACATGGACCCCTATGACTTCAATTCATTAAGATTTTTCTCCCTTTTTGGATCCTTCGTTTCACCGTTGAGGAATGTTAGAAAAAAAAGCTCATTCATGCATTCAAGGTATTATGGGGTGAGTAACAGATACAGACATGATCATTTGTGGGGTGAAGTTTTCCTTTAAGTCTCAAATCGTGTACTTCTGTACTTACACTTAATATTTTGAGTGCATAAGTGCGTTCACACTGAAAAGTATGGAAAAATGCAGCGCACTATGAGTACCTGGATGGTGCACTCAAAACGGTCAAGAAGTTGAGTGTGGAACTATGGACACTTCTCGTCCTCAATGGTCGCCATCTTGGCTACGTAGCGGAAGGGGAGGGACCACTTTTCAAACTGGAAATGGCGGCCGAGGACTGTGCGACCGTGAACGTCGCTGCATTGTACAAATACATGTGTTTTTTGCACTAAGCACCACTATACTGTTGTCGGGTATAAGCCAGCAGTGTGTTTGTTGGGTTAATTTAGCAGTCTGTGATTGTGATTGATTGATATTTGTGTGTCTGGCTTTAGGTAGACCTGGTTTAGAGTCTCAGATCTGGTGGTGCATTCAGTGTTCATCATGGACATTTACCAGGTTTCATATTTATTGTTTTTAAAAACAGCAGATTGAGTAAACACTCATATTAACCCTACACAGATGTTCTTACTTATCGTGATTAGACCTTGTTTTCCGGACTGTACAGACTCTGCTTGATTTATATTTCCCTTCCTGTTCCCTTCCTTTCCCTTCCTTGCACCTGTTAAAGTGGTAAAACTAACACTAAGTTGCCAGTTTATTAGGTACACCCAGCTAAAACTGACACAGTCTAAAGACTTTTGTCATGGCAACTTTTACACAGAATTTGAATATTACCAAGCAAAAAAACAACGTAATTTTTGTCATAAATGAGGTTGATATTTCTGAGCTTTTGCGCCGTGAATAAAGGCATCAACCAATCACATTGCATAACCAAAATTCTGTGATTAATAAATTGATTATGGGAGACCAGTTGCAACTGTTTCATATTCATATCGCTGCTGGTATGAATAATGTTGATGCGGACTAGTATTTTCAAATTTCAAGTTGTTTATTCCTCATGTCCTAATGAGTTAATACAGTCCTGCAATAAACCCTACCTTTATTAAAGGGCGTGATATTACGTAGAATTACAGAGGTGTCCATTTTGGAAGATGTTTAAGTGATGTCACATAATATTCTTCACGTGTACTCTGAACTAAGAATGGAGACGAGGTCTTATCAGAAAGAAATCGTCATACCAAGCTGTATTTTTAGGAGAAAGCCCTTTCATGAATACATTTTAGTTTACATTTCATCTATTTTCTACCTGACAAACACAATTTATTATTAATACTTAGCACTATCTTTCCTTCCTCATTTGTGCCATAGATCCTTTTCTTTCTCTCACTCTGCAGCTGATGTTTCTAAGTCTGATCTGGGTTGCTCTCATATGTGGTCTTAAACCGGACACATATCTAATTTGCGGCAGTGACCTCAGCCTCAACAGTCATTTTCAGTTCATGCATCATTTACTGCTCCCAGAGGAAGTTACAAGTCACCCGGTGACCTTTGATACGTGGAATTCTGGATGAAACCTGTTTCTGTTCCCGCCACTCATCTCACATCTCTGCACAGAATAAAAACAGCCACTTCCAAGAGTCCTAATCAAAAGTTTTGGTTCTGTTTTGCCTCCTTAGCCTCGTCTTTATTTTATTCTCAAATTTGCAGCTGTTATTCTGCGCATTAACATTTAAATGGCACGGCTCGATACGACATTAGTCAGTGTTTTTCATTTTGATGTGTTTACTTCTGCAGAAACCTGCCAGATGCAAGCCCAAAAAAATGTCTAATCTCAGCCATAAATCAGAATCCAGCATTAATGTTTGCAGAGTGAATGAAGCCATCAAGGCTTCAGAGGCTTTTCCAGGGAAAAACACTGAATATGTGAATTTTTTTCTCACTTCTTTTGCATAAAAATGATCAAAATTCAGAGACATTCACGGTTAAAATACTTCACATCTGCAGCTTTAATTAAAGAAATCCCTATCTGCATTTAAAAACCAGTATTAATAGTAGGAGTGCTGTGTGTTTGTGATGTGTGCACTTACTCATGCATGCCGTTCTCTGGTGACTACACTTAACAGTTCAACGTAGTGGCTCATAATTAATAATTCACCATGACACAGCAGCACAGTTGTGTGCTTACTTTGATTGCTTACATGTCTCTCAGTCTCACTTCTGTGTTTTATGTCTCTTTGCAGCCATCAAGGAGAAATACAGCGACTGGACGGAGTTCCTTGTTCAGGACCTGACCGGCGCCAGGACGGCACCTGCCAACCTGCTGGAGGGGGTGAGTGTGCTCACATAGAGAATATCATAGGGAGGAGGTGGGGGATCAAGATATCATCTACAATTCTGAGTCCCCAGCCTGCTCTCATTTCAAGGGGGGTCAAATATCAATGCTTTGTCACGCCCCTCAACACGTGATATTAACACCAAAGTCACCCTTTAGCATGTTTATGAGACAAACTGGGCTTTTAACTAACTCCTGTGTAAACCCATACTTGACGCTGAGAGCAACTGCTTTCGTATAAAGAACGAAAAAGTCTGGGTAGCGTGGGAGGAAGGGGGGGCGGATAGGACAAACAAAACCAGACTTTCAGCTCAGAAATCGGAGGCAACATCATATTTACGTCACACTACAATATGAAACGAATGTACTTCTTTTAACACAGAAAGTGGTCTTTTTTCTGAACCTAACCAAACAGTTTTGAAACCTAACTGCAACCGCTTCACAACATTAACCACGTACCAACGAGTCCAGCCACAGGGTCCAGATTTCTCCTTAGTCATTAGTTCAAGGTCCACACAGTTTAATACACTCAAAGTCATACTTGTGTTTGGCCATGTTGTCGTGTTAGTTTGCTGTCTCTGTTAAGTAGCTGTGCTTTATTCACTCATTCTACAGCAGGAACCAGCACTTCAAAATAAAAGCTATGCGCCAGAAATTCACTGTCCTTCAAAATAAAGTATATTTTTTACAAACCTGACATGTTCGCAAGTCACTTGCGGCCCATATAGAATGGACCCAAGACCCATTTTTGGACCGTGACCCACCAGTTGGGAACCACTGTGCTAAATGGCGCCCTGTGCATCCCTGTGAGATGCCGAGGGGCATGACAAAGCCCCTTATGTTATGTTTTCCCCTCATTAAATGTACTTGCTTACTTAAAGACAAAGCTTTTGTAGATGTGGTAGAATTTAAAGGGCGGGTCCATTATCTGTTGTGTTTTATAAGTTGTTTTTTTTTTTATCATTCTGTATCTCCCCAGTTGTACTCCTTATGTATTTAAATCTGAACATTCAAATTTTGGTTGAAGTAGTGTCACAAAAGCTGTTTTTCCAAGCTCTCCAAAAAGCCTTTTTTCCACGTGATCTGCTGTTCGTTCCTGGCTCATGAAGAGGTGCCACGCCTTCTCTGAGAACAGTGTGTTATCAATCTTCTAAATTAGGTATACTCGTCCATGCCCATTGAGTACAGCATACCATACCATGACTTAGTCATACCAAAAATTAGATAAAAACAACAACATTGGTCCACAGGGGGAGCCACAGCGATCGGTCGCATTTTAGCCATTTTTAAGCTTTTTTCTGTTGTTATAGCGCCACCCAGTTGCCAATTAGA
>NC_065528.1:29286159-29303959 GCF_006386435.1 Epinephelus moara | reverse complement strand
AAACCGAGGCGCGGCTCGACTAGAAAACAATGTTTTGATGTATTGGATGTGCTGAATGTGCATATTAAGGCAGTACAGGAGGAGGTGCACATTAATAATCCTCCAGGACTGTAACATGCTCATGTTTAACCCAAACAATGTGTCATGTGATTGCAGTTGGTTCACATCCAGGTCGGAACACCTTCTCACCACAAACCAACCGCACCAGAGTTCGTTTGTGTGTGTTTGGTGTGCACCTGAGTGTGATTGCTGTGTTCACACCTGCGTAAATTGCCTACACTGAGGGGGCAAACAAACTTGAATTAGAACTTGAATTAGAACTGAATCAAGCAGGGCAGGTGTGAAAGCCCCCGACAGCAAGGTGAAAATATTCTTATTATAGAGTACACCGAAACTGATACTGATTTTTTAGGTGGCTAAAAACTGTCTACAGCTGTACATTGCTTAGCTTTTGTGTCGGTACTCCTGCCTGCTTCTCCAAACTGGGGGCATGCTGACTGACACTTACTGTAGGTAACTATCCTTTTCAGTTATTATTACTATCAGTGCTGTAACCTACATCACTGCTTTTGTCCAACAGCTGAGTGGGTGTTCTTATTTGTAAAAGCTGAAAAAAGAACACAGATGGAGTCGACCTTTATTGTAGTTGCTAAACAGGACACTACAGAGGAGGAAGAATAAATTCAACCAGCCTGATTCGACATGAATACAAATGTTGGAACACAATGGCTTGGCTTTTAGCTGCAGGTTTTTTATCCTCTTATTGCAGCACCTTGTTAGAAAATAAAGGAAGAATTTGCACAAAGGAAATATCTCATTTTTAGTTCTCTGTAATATAAAACACAGCTGACTGTCGGGCTAACGGGTTTCAAACAAAGCCACTTTCTGACTGGAACATTTTGGGCTTTAACTTTGGGTCCTTTGTTGCATGATGGGGAATGAAATGATGCAACAAAGGACCCTGGCTGGAGTTGAACACAGGGACAGCAGGGGTCATTTTGGGCATCTCAGCCCCTCAGAGTTAGATTCGGAGATTGATACCAGTCTCAAGTCTGGACAGTAAATATGTAGCTGGAGGCAGCAGGCAGCTGCAGACTGTAGCCTGATATATAACAGACAGATATGAGAGTGGTATCAATTTCCTCAGTTAATCCCCGGCACGAAAGTGAATAAGTGTATTTTCCAAAATGTCAAATGTCTGTTTTAACAAAAAAAAAAAAAAAAAACACACTAAAGGACACCACATCCGAAAAGAAACGATCCAGTAATCCACTTTCTCTAAGCAAGTAAATTAAAATGTTGCATTGGTTGGCGTCTTTAAAGATTTCTGTCTCAGTTATCACTAAAAAACATGAATGATAGTGTATAATTTCAGCTCATTAAGGTCAGGTGAGCAGGCGAAGGCCCTGGTCAGGCGAAGCGGTTTTAGCAGCCTGGGGCAGCTTTTTGTAATTTGACCTTTCAATGAGACTGAAGCTGTTTGCTCACTGCTGTTGTGTTGCGGAGCGCCTCACATTGTTCTACTGTATGGGCCTCGCAGGTGCACCCTGAACCCAAAAACTTCAACTCAGAGCAGAGAAGTGTTGGACATCATTTGCGTTTTTTCCCCATTGTTGAATGGTGTGAAAAAAATGGTGCAGGAATGAGTCTTAAAATGCGGAAATTAGTTAGCACATGATGAGTTTTAGCACTCCTGGTTCCTTTGTTTCGAGGTAACTGGGTTTTTTAATGGGTTTTTGGTGCCTGAAGTAAGGTCTGTGGTAAACACAAGCTTAAGACTCTGAAGTTTTCACAAGTGCTATATCGTAGGCAACTGGACTTGCTTGTGTTGGTGATGGTGTAGTTCGTTTATGGCCTAACGTTAGCTTTTTACTTCTGGCAATTGCATTTACACTCCAAACTAGGGCTGCCCCGACTAATTTTCCTAGTCGACCAATAGTCGTCATTTAGGGCCATTAGTCGACTAGTCGCCCACATGTTTCTGATATGAATGAAATGATTAAATGATATATTTTGGTGGTTTGAGTTGAAGGTGTGAGAAAGAATAGTATCAGTAACATTGTTAACACTGTGCTACATTACAGAGAAATACAAAACCGTACTAATGAACCTTCATTAATATAGGCCTATATTTTATCTACAAGTGCACGTCACACACTGAGCGAGCCGCCTGTTAATGACGCTGTGGGCTAATGGGCATGTAGCTACTTCCATGTTTCAGATGATACGTCATGTTTGTAGTCGACCAATGAAGATGAGTTTACATATCACCTTGGGTTCGTCCTTCACCTTCTCAAAATGATCCCACACTTTGGATTTCCTGCCCGACATGTTATTAACTAGCCTGTGGAATAACCGCAGGTACCAGCCCTGGAAATTAACCTGACTCCTGTCTGACTGCTGAGCGTGGACACTTCCTGTGTCTGTCCTTTCAAATTAAAGTCCCACATGGTCCAGTCAGATAGGTTTGGATTTATTTTGACAAGGTTCAGCTCCTCATAGAATTTCACATTTGTTTGTTTTTTGGTTTTGTTTCGTTTGTTTGGTTTTATTTTTCTGTGACTAAGCAACTAAAGAAATCTTGACGACTAATGACCTTTCTGGTCAACTAACGTTTGGTCGACTATTATGGGACAGCCCTACCTCAAACACCAGAAAGTGGTGTCTCTCTGAACACAATGTATATGTGTTTTAAACTTATGTTTGCCATGGAGTTGCGATATTAACTTCAGGGTTATCCCACAAAAATAAACTTCATCCCTGCAGCACCCCGTGTAGAGATGGGCCTTCTGTGGTGGTGACAACAACAAGATGGATCTCTGTCTCCTTGTGTTCAACATACTATTTGAGAACAGCCTCTCACTCCCATCAGAGCCACAGCAAGTGCCCTCAGCATGTCTATTTTTTATGCAGATGGTTATTAATTAGACACTGTAGGCAGGTTACTAGCTGCTTGCTATGTCACTATCTAAAAGATAAAAGAAACAGATCTGTGAGTTTTCACAGCAAAATAACAGTTAGGCCACGAACAGGTGATTTAGTGGTTGCCCAGCAACAATTAAAAAAAAAGACACAGCAAGCTGCTCTTTTTTAAGTTGTATGCTTTAAAAACAAGGCAGTGTGGTGAGCCTGCACAAGAAAAACCTGTCCTCTCAGGATACCTGTATGATCAGACACTATGGTCAGAGTGAACTATGAGAAACAGTTCATCAGCTTCCTCTTTTGTTCCTGTTTTCACTGCTCATACTGTGGCATTTATTTTATAGTTTACAAGCTCTGTCAAATGAGGTTTAACTCAACCAATAAAGCACTCAAAATCTCTCTGTCTCTCTCACAGCCTCTGAGAGGTAAGAACACCGTGGACCTGATCGTTGAGGGCTCAGCCCTGGAGCTCCAGGACGTCTCCGGCCCGTTCCTTTACTGGCCCGTACGAGTAATCCAGAATGTCGGAGGGAGGCTCCGTCTGCGCTACGCCGGACTCTCTGATGACCACGAGGCTCAGGACACCTGGCTGTTCTACCTGGACGTCAGACTCCGCCCGCTCGGCTGGGCTCTGGAGAACCGTCTCGCCTTAGAACCGCCTACAGGTGATTATCTGATCTGCTTGCACCTTTTCATTTACTGCTGCGGTCACAAGGAGGACCTTTGATTTTCTCACAACACAATCACAGCGTTTATGAGAAACTTAATGATACTTAATGAGCCGTTTGTCATCGTTCATTTTTAATGGTCCATTTGGAATTTGTTTGAAAGGTTTAAATCAGGGCTTCAACTGTGTTCATTATCTTTAACCTGAATATTGTTTTCTTAATTTTATCTCTTTATATTTTGCTCGAGGATCTGTATTAGAAAACACTGAATATTCAGAGAGTCAGAGTTCAAGGTAGTCGTTGTTAAAATCCCTACCAACAAAATTATTTTTGATTCGTAATAATTGAT
Organism: Epinephelus moara; assembly: GCF_006386435.1. Lineage (NCBI taxonomy): Eukaryota > Metazoa > Chordata > Actinopteri > Perciformes > Serranidae > Epinephelus > Epinephelus moara. The sequence goes on along the minus strand of NC_065528.1, from coordinate 29,300,020 downwards.
GACATTCACAGAAGCTGTTGAGTTTAAAAGGCACACTGACGTCATGTATTTTATTTGAGCTGCAATATGAGAATAATCTACCCCTCTCAATGTGACAGTGGATCCTAAAAAACTAATCTTTAATATCATATTCCCTCCTCAGGACTCAGGTCTCTGAAGAGCGCCTCCGATTGGCAGGAGGCTCTGGAGGATGCCCGACTCAACGGACAGAAGAGCCCGCTGCCGCTGGAGGTGTTCAAGGTGAGTCAGTTCACACACACTGCTGCTCTTCACACAGAGTATATATATACGTGTGTGTGTGTGTGTGTGTGGCGTTGGCTCAGAGCCAGACTGCAGGACTGTCTGGATGAGACGAGCTTTGTTATGTTGCCAGTCTTACCTCTGGTGTCTGGGGCTGATTTATGACGTGAAACTGGGATAATAAATGGTAATGCAATATATTACAGGTCTGTAATTTCCTCATAATCGTTTTCCAGGTTTCATTGAAAGAATGATGTGATGTGGTACCAATTATAGAGGGAAACAGGAAGATCCTTGAAAGAAGAGCTCCATTTAAACACATGGGAACATTCATTAATGATTAATTTATTAAGGAAATTTTAGTCTCTCTGTGCTGTGTGTTGAATTGTGTATTTGCATGAAGATAAATTTCACATTGTTGCGTGTTCAGTTAACCTGCTAACTGATGGGAACTGTGCCAATTGAACGCTGTTTTTCTCCATAATAACGAAAACTGCCTAATCCTCAGAAAAAAATGTTGGTGTTGTACATTTCTGCAAACTATGGATACATTACATTTGTATGTTATTATATATTGAAACATAATGACAACACTGCAGTTAATGTGTGGTTAGTTTTAGGCACAAAAACCACTTGGTTATAGTAAGGAAAACGTAATAGTTTGGCTGTTTTGGAGGCAAAATCACAAGTGGAGACGCAGCGATGTCTCTTTTAAAAGACAACCACATAATGTGGCGCTATCCCCGCTGGAAACACAGTGATGGATCGCTAAAAACAGCTATGTTTGGTGGCTAAAAGGCCGCTGGAAACAACTGGTTTTGTTGTTTGCTGGTCTCAAACAGAGGTCTGCAGCTTTGGAGGCGTCTCACCTAGGTGTCACACCATCCACCTTCTTCTCCACCTCCCGTTGACAAAGTCAGCTCATATATTACGTCACTTCAGAAAAGTTGATGTGAAATGTATTAAATGTGCAAATGTAACGTATCCATGGTTGACCGAAATGTACAATGCCAACAATTTCTTCTGGCGACTGAACTGAGCTGCACCATTAAAATTCCTCCTTTGACTTCGGAAATCTACTGCAGCAAACCAAACACTCCTCAAGTCGAGCAACAGACACCTGAAGTACCAGGAGAAACTCAATGAAAGAAAAAGTTTCCTACAGCCCAGTTCAGACCAAAGATTCACGACAAGAAGAAACCGTTTTAGAAAGCTGCAGAGAAAAGTTGCAGCAGTGTGAACTGGCCGGTCTGAGTTCGACTAAAGCCGGTTGATGGTGTCACCTGCGACTCCACTGGTCAAATCGCTGGCGGCTGGTTTTAAAGCACGTCACCTGTTTCGACAGCCAATTGTTTTGTAGTAAAGTCTGCTGGTCAAATCAAAATGACAGCAGACGGCGTGATTGCTTGCTGCAGCAGGTGCTCTGTCCCCACCGAGCCCTCTGTTTCCGTCCTCACGGTGTGCCGGTGTCGGACGGTGGGTCGTTTTCCTACGTTTCATCACGACGACAAATGCAACTGTAGCCAGTATCTCACTATCACTATCGTCATTCATATTTTAAGAAGCTACAAATTATATTCAGCCACAAAATAAACCTGAAAAGCTGCAAATCAGAGCAGAAGTACAGAGAGTTGTTGCATAGAGATGATACACTGTCTCATCTGGTTGCATTGGTGTGAACTGGCAGGTTTTTAGAACGTAGTGCAAGTAGTTGCCTGTTTCATCTCCTCTCGTCCCGAATCTTTGATCTGAACTGGGCGTAATGTTAATAACTAGAATTAAAATGACCAAAAATTGTGACCAAACTGTGGTACAACCAACAAACAGGCTCGTATAAGCAGATCTTATTCACATTAACGTTTAAGGAGCATAAAATCAAAGGATTTCTACCACTACCTGAAACTTTCTGACATGAAACAGTGTGATGAAGCTCCAGTATCAACGCCCCAAAAACTGCCAGAAACTCCCTTCATCCAAACCACAACAACATCCACAACTGAAAGCTGAAAGCAAACCTGACAAGCTGTCAGTGAGATTACAAAGGCAATATTTGTTTTTATCTAAAAAATGCTTTCCCTAAGTTTCCCTCTGGCATACAGGAAGTGATGTGTTTACATTTCCAGCTCATTTAGAATGAATAGAAGAAGAAGAACTGGGTAGTTGGCATGAGGAGTGGAAATATAAATCACATCATCTATCAGTAAAAAGTGATAATTAATATTTATTTTAGGCCTAACGATTGCCACCATCCTGAGATGATGGGGATAACACTTTGCCTCGTTCATTACATGCCCACCCAGCAGGGTCTGAGTGACCTACATTGTCTTGCATGTGTGTGCGCGTTAAAAAAAGTGGAGCACATTTGTCTGAAAGTCTTGACTTTACTGTGTCAGGACCATGTAGACCTGCCCGAGCACTCCTTCAAGACGGGGATGAAGCTGGAGATGGTTTCTCCATGGGAGCAGCTCCAGATCTGCCCTGTTTCTGTCACCAAGGTGAGTCACACTGAAAACAATGTCTTATCTTTAAGAAGAAGAAAAAAAATAGATATATCAAGCAGATGCCTCCCCCAGGCATTCCTCAGCTGCCTTTATTAATGTGGCATCAAATTTTTAACATGTTTCTGCCCAGAAGGCCTCGTTCCTCAGGTTTCTGGATTCCTGTGACTGGAAGTTGGTATTTTATCTTTCATGTGTCGCACTGATGCCGACTTCTGATTCTTTCATCATTGTCTTATTTTTAAATACTTTCCTTACCGTGTTCCTTTTGTTTAATAAAACCACTGATACTCTGCTGTATTGTGTGACATCCAAACCCTCCTTTTTTGGGGAATAAATCTGTCAATAGTCAATATTCTGTGCCAGTATTCAATAGTTTAAAGACACAAATAGGAACTTTAAATGTTGTATTTTACTCCCAGCGCTCTGCAGATGTTTTGAAAGACTGCGACATCCTGATTTTCTGAGCACTATTTGAAGGGATTTTTTGTGGTGCTTTCTTAAAATAAGTCTATACTGTCCGCAAAAAGCTCAAAAAAAAAATCCAGTGTTTGAATTTAGACCAAAGAAGTGTTTAAAGTCATGTTTTTTGAAATTGTTCAATTTGAATCTTCCAAGAAGGAAATACCAAATATGACCCACTAGAAGAGTGTGGTGGTGTGTTTTTCTGCAGAGACTCTGCCCTCTGCCCGTATTTTCTTATTTAATATGCTCAGAATGTTTATGGGCGTGTACCCACACAGAGCTCAGGTGAGGTCCGGTGCCAAACTGTAAGCAGGAGGCATCCAAGAGACATAGTGCCAAAAAAAAAATTGCAAATAGGGTGAGGCAAAGTGCCAAACAAGAGTGAATCTGGGGCTGGCTTTTGCTCCCACTTTCACTTTCGCTGACAGCAAACAGTAACCGACAATCCTACATAGATACCTTTAAGAACTGAATAATGATAAAACTCAAATTATAAGTATTAGTATTAGTAAGTATTTAATAGCTTTAAAAATGTTTGGGTATGGCTCTTGTTGCTTTCATACCAGACTTAAAGGGGCCCTCCAGCCTTTTACTCTTCTACAGATTAAAAGAAAGAATGGTCAGAATCGACACAACTGAGCCTGAAATATTGAAAAACTTTGGAGCCTACATTTCCCATGATGCACCTCCATAGCAAAATACATCCTGGGCAATCAGATCACAAGTAAATGCTCTAAGTACAGGTGTGAGTGCAACCAATGTGTCCACATTAAAGGACAGTCTCCTCAGCTGACATCCTTGCTTATCTTGCTCCCCGCCAGAAAACTTTCTGTTGCTGCCGTTACACAAGTTAGACACAGAAATGAAGGACCATCTCTTGAGCCGCTCTCCTCTTTGGCAAATGATCAGCTCAACGTCTGGCCAGTTAGCATGAGCCAACAAACTCACACCGACACCAAAACAGCTTGAGTCTGTTGTTAAACCTGTTCATATCTGTTAAGTAACGTTAGCAATGTGAGGCTAACAGTTAGCCCTGTAACTATGTGTGTGCAGATGGACTCTCACCAACTGTCCCCATCACAGAGCTCACACTCCAGCAGCAGTAGTCTGCTAATGATGGTACATGAAGTGATGTGTGTGTTTATTTGAGAGGGGAAGTGAGATCCAATCACTTGAGACGCATGTGGAGACAGATTCTAATCTCAGGCTCCAAAATGTCACATTAAAAAGATGTTAATAGTTTCTCTTCTTGTTTTTTTCCTCTTTAGGTCTACAATGAAATCTACTTCCAGGTAATGCTGGACGATCTCTCAGTTGATTCAAAGCCGCGGTGTATGGTGTGTCACACCAACTCGACGGGCATCTTGCCTGTCCAGTGGTGTCTGAAGAACGGTGTGGGCCTGGAGCGGCCCCCGGGCTACGAGGGCCAAGACTTTGACTGGGCTGACTACCTGAAGCAGAGCGGGACAGAGGCAGCTCCGGACGCCTGCTTCCCTGATGTAAGACAGACATTTGATGCAGCATCCTGACAATGACATGCTCGGTCTGCATTAGACTTGCTATTTATATTAGGACTATTCATAAGCAACTGTTTGGAGTTTGTTTGTGAAGTATGTCATTAAGGTGTTTAAAGATATTCTGAATGATCAGATATTTGCTTAGAGTGAAGTGGATTCAGCCATGGTGCGAATTACACGAGGTCCCCACTGTCAATATATTTGTAAAAATGAGTAAGATGTTTATCTGTGAGTACACACAAAAGCAATTCAGTAAGTAAGTGAGCTTGGAGAAGCAGCTGTGTTCCGCTCTCCAGTGGAGGTGGGAAAGTGAACCAGACATGAGTTTGTAAAACCAACCTGTTCGTCCTCATCCTTTACATTTTTTCTCTCGTAAAAATCAAACAACCTGTCAGAGAAGATTTCTGCTAAAGAATAAATCAGATCTTTGTGAGTGTAGCCACGTTTTGTTTGAGTGTGGAATGGGCTCATCGTGGCCGACAGTTGGGGGAAAAAGGTACTAGTGGGTGTTTTCTGCCCCCCAGCGTCAGGGGGCAGGAATGAGCCCATTCTGGCTCAGCACTTCAAAATGAGACAAAGAACACCGCCCACCTCCAAACTTACTTTGGACCAGCCGCACATGAATTTGTTTGTTTTTAACACCATGTTTTTGTTTTACAAGAGAGAAGGTGTCAAGGATGAGGACTAACATGTCTCTCATACCTGTTACCACACACAAGTTTGGAGATCAAAGACGGCGTCTGAAATTGAAGACCAAATTCCCACAATGTGACTACGACCTGTGTCTACAAACAAACCAACTAATGCATGAAAACAAAGCCATTTGAACACAAACAAGCAAGCAACATGGACAAAGCTTGATTTGTGCTGCATTTTTAAAACACAAGATTAAAGGATGAAGATGTGTCTCTCTATGTTCCCTTTTTACATTATTACAAAGGGAATACATTCAAAATTTAAGTTTCAACGCTTTGGTTCATGTGTGGTTATGTTTAGGCACAGAAACCACTTGGTTAAGATTAGGAAAAGATCTGTTTTGCCTTAAAATGCCCGGTTTTGGGGGCACAATCCTGACTGGAAACGATGTCTCGGTAAAAGACAACCGCTGTTTGTGGCACTATCACAGCAGAAAACACAGCAATGTCTAAATAAATACAACCGTTTCTCGTGGCACTATCACGGCAGTAACGCAGCAATGTCTAAATAAATACAACCGTTTCTCGTGGCGCTATCACGGCAGTAACGCAACAATGTCTAAATAAATACAACCGTTTCTCGTGGCGCTATCACGGCAGTACCGCAACAATGTCTAAATAAATACAACCGTTTCTCGTGGCGCTGTCACGGCAGTAACGCAGCAATGTCTAAATAAATACAACCGTTTTTCGTGGCTCTATCACGGCAGAAAACGCAGCAATGTCTAAATAAATACAACCGTTTTTCGTGGCACTATCACGGCAGAAAACGCAGCAATGTCTAAATAAATACAACCGTTTTTTGTGGCACTATCACGGCAGAAAACACAACAATGTCTAAATAAATACAACCGTTTTTTGTGGCACTATCACGACAGAAAACACGGCAATGTCTAAATAAATACAACCGTTTCTCGTGGCACTATCGCGGCAGAAAATGCAGAAATGTCTAAATAAATACAACCGTTTTTCGTGGCACTATCACGGCAGTAATGCAGCAATGTCTAAATAAATACAACCGTTTTTTGTGGCACTATCACGACAGAAAACACAATAATGTCTAAATAAATACAACCGTTTTTCGTGGCACTATCACGGCAGTAATGCAGAAATGTCTAAATAAATACAACCGTTTTTTGTGGCACTATCACGACAGAAAACACAACAATGTCTAAATAAATACAACCGTTTTTTGTGGCACTATCACGGCAGAAAACACAACAATGTCTAAATAAATACAACCGTTTTTTGTGGCACTATCATGGCAGAAAATGCAGCAATGTCTCAGTGTCTTAGTACTTTTCTGCAAACCACAAACATGTTACCTCTTTACATTATTACATAGGGGATACATGCCAAATTTAAGTTTCAACAACACTTTGGTGAATGTGTGGTTATGTTTAGGCATAAAAACCACTTGGTTATGATTAGGATAAGATCTTTTTTGCCTTAAAAAGCCTGGTTTTGGGGGCACAATCCTGACTGGAAACACAGCAATGTCTTGGGAAAAAGAAAACCACTGTTTGTGGCACTATCACAGCAGAAAGCACAGCGATGTCTCAGTAAAATACAACCACTTTTTGTGGCTCTATCCTGGGAGAAAATGCAGCGATATCTAGATAAAGACAACCACGGTTTGTGGCACTATCATGGCAGAAAACATAGTAACGTCTAAATAACAACAACCATTTTTTGTGGTGCTATCACTGCAGAAAACGCAGAAATGTCTTGGTAAAAAAAAAACTACTTTTCATTGCACTGTCACTGGCAGAATATGCAGCTTCATTATCAATAAACCAAATGGAGCTAAATTCATCAGGATATTCATCACATTATGTAACACAGATTGCAACCAGGATGTTATTTGACCCTTCTGGTTCACCGTAACATGCAGCGAACCTGCTAAATCGCTGTTACTGCAGCTCGTGTGAGGTGAAATCAGTTTCATATCTTGTCCAGGTTTAGTTTATCAGAGGTTAGATCATTGTCCGAAATGTAACATAAACTCTACCTCACTCTCTCCTCCTGTGTGTGTGTGTGTGTGTGTGTGTGTGTGTGGTCAGACATGGCAGAACAGAGGCTTTGCCAAGGACATGTGGCTGGAGGCGGTGAACCCTCACCGGCCAGCGGAGGTGTGTGTGGCTCAGATCACACAGGTCAGAGGACGCCTGCTGTGGCTCCGACTGGAAGGTACAGTAATGTGTGTGTGTGTGTGTGTGTGTGTGTGTGTGTGTGTGTGGGGGGGGGGGGAGGTGGGGTGGGGGGGAGAGATTAAGTGTCAGAGGATTAAGTGTCAGAGGACTCCTGCTGTGTCTCAAAAAAATGGCCCGTGTGTGTGTGTGTGTGTTAGTGTGTGACAGCTTCCTCACCCCTCCTCTCCCTCTTTGCTGTCTACCTGTCTCCAGGTGTGGCAAAGCCCCTGTCAGAGTGTATCGTGGATGTCGAGTCCATGGACATCTTCCCTGTCGGCTGGTGCGAGGCCAACGCTTACCCTCTGACCCCTCCACTCAAACCTGTCTGTATGTACACACACACACACACACACACACACACACACACAAAGAGAACACGCACATATTTACTTGGGAGTGACGGCTTAATGCAGACTCTGTGTCTCTGCAGGTCAGAAGCAGAAGAAGATTGCCGTGGTGCAGCCAGAAAAACAGTAAGCGAAGACTTTTATCTTCCAAAATATATCACAGTCACGGAGTTACAGAGTTCTAGAAAAGTTTGTAGAAAATCAGAGGTCAAACATTAACACAGATGCTTCGAAAACTGATGTGTATCATGTGTTTCAGCCTCTTCAGTCACAAGAACTCAACACAATTAGACGTCCACACATTTTCTGGTGCTCCGATGACCGAAAGCTAGAACGGTTGTTTAATTTTGATGTGTTAAAGTTTGCCAATCTTGTAACAAAAGCCTAAAAAGAAGGCAGGATAGTTTGTTTAATTAGTACTTATTATGATTTTTCCAGTGCTGCACGGTAAATATGTTCGTGAGTGATCCAAGAACTCGTCAGACACAATGATGATCTGATTACTTAGGATGCTTTTGTTGCTTTGCTCCATTTTCTTTCTTTTCAATGCTGTCTGAAAACATGTACGTTGGACTCCGGTCCTGGCTTGTTTTGATTTTATGGTGTCTTGTAAACCTGTGCAGGATGGCACCTCACTATTTGCATGACACATTGATAAAAATTCATTCAACTCTGCCTACATGCTTGCAATCGGAGAGGCTTGTGCTATGTCTCAAATCACATACGTCTGTTAGTACACTTCCGTGTAGTATACCATGTGCACTATGTACTTATTGGCGTAGTACGCGAATTTCGACAGGGTAGTGTTGTCTCAAACCAAACACGGCCATTGTGCACTCACCGGAAATGACGACCGCAAATTAGCTAGTTAGCAAACTAGCATTAGCATTTGCGTTATCGTTCGTGGTACCAAATCATCACAGACTGCTAAATTAACCCAACAAACACACTGCTAGCTTATACCCAACAACAGTATAGTGGTGCTTAGTGCAAAAAACACATGTATTTGTACAATGCAGCGACGTTCACGGTCGCACAGTCCTCGGCCGCTATTTCCAGTTTGAAAAGTGGTCCCTCCCCTTCCGCTACGTAGCCAAGATGGCGACCATTGAGGGCGAGAAGTGTCCATAGTTCCACACTCAACTTCTTGACCGTTTTGAGTGCACCATCCAGGTACTCATAGTGCACTGCATTTTTCCATACTTCTCAGTGTGAACGCACTTATGCACTCAAAATATTAAGAGTAAGTGCAGAAGTACGCAATTTGAGACACAGCATTGCAGTCCTCTTTCGAGGCGTGCCCAAGAAAGGCCATTTTTTTGATTTTATAGGCCAAATAGTTATCGATTAATCAGAAAGTAATCAGCACATTTATCAGTAATGAAAACAATCATTAGTTGCAGCCTTAGTAGAACAGTGGAGCCTGGTCCCATTCTGAAGTCGTTGCGGCGTCAGAGATCAATAAAAAAAAGGCGTCCTGTAACTTCGGCATGATACGCGGCCAGTTGCTGTTATAGTTTAACAGCGCTCGGTGGTGTCAGGGGGAAATGCGGCGGAACAAGGATGAAAGTTGGCAGGCAGTAGGCAGCAAAAGTCCAACTGGGGGGCGGGAATGGTGGTGGATGGGTCCAAGAAACATCGACTTTCACCTGAGAGAGTGGCGTTCGTGTCCTGTAAGATTCTAAAGCCAAACCCTGTTCTTTTTTCCTAAACCTAACCACGTGCTTATGTCGTGAACGTTAATTCACAGTGTTGTACCATCGTAGTCCTTTTATTTCCAAAGAGACTGTATGTACACACTAAATTTCCTGTGAAAACTGAAGTGTATTTTGAAAGAAGACAATGCATGTAACAGGCAGAACTTGACACGGTATCCCAGAACATCAACAACCAACACACCCAGGGTACCTTGCACGTCGTGTGTGGACGTGGAAAGTCCATGACCAAATGTCAATACATGAAGAGGTCAGAGTGAGACTGTGTTGAACAGTGAGGTGACACAAAATGGCAATTAAGTTGAATTATTTCTTGCAGTTGGACGACTCAGAACTTATTGAGAATCTGATATAACACTTGAGTTGTTTGATGGTATCGTCTTTTTCTCTCCCTGTATGTCCATTCAGCCTCTATTCAAACTGAAGTATTGTCCACACGTATCCATCAGCCGATACATCACTTTAACTTAACTACTGTACAGCCATCGTCTGTGTCACTTCAGCGTGTTGTGAAAAATGGTTTCATTCACTGCCTTTTGTTTTCCATCCTTCTGCCTGTGAGCCAGAAAACAAAAAGTAAAGGTTTCTTCAGAAAACCCTGGAGGCTTTTCTCCGCCTGCCTCTCCCTCTCTGTCACTCCAAAGACATTAATTGAAACCGTGGCTTTTTAGAGCAGAAATTGCTTTCCCGCGGCGCTGATTGATTTTGTTGACAAATGACATGTTACACCGTCAGCTGGCAAACGCAGCCCGGGGAGTACGAGGAGAGCGCGGGAGAAATATGAGGTCTTCAGCAGCACTTTGTCAGCTCTCTCATCTAACCACTAACTCCATTTCTCACCTTCAGGGGAATCCTTTCATCAATACTTTCTCCCCGTCACTGCGTCCCCCCTGCTGCTTCTCTAACTCTTCTACTTCTAAACCTGAAACTGTTTGTGAAGACTGATCGCTCCAATGAGCCCTCATCTGATTGCTCTGTTGTTTCCTGTCTGATTACAGTTAGGTAATCTTATTGATTAGTTTGACTGTATTGATTGCTTTTCTCCCGCAGGTTGGCCCCGTCCCAGCCGTTGGAGACGACTCCCGTCAGCCTCTGCCAGCCCGTCGCCATGGATCCAGGTAATCAAACAGCCACGTTACACATGATTTATCTCCAGTGATTAATGCTAATGAGAGTTGAGGGGAAGCCCCGCCCTTCAGATACTCCTACACTCATAAACATCAGCGGTTTGCGATGCCGAGCATTCAGCTTGTGTTTCTTCATGAGTCCTTTTGGGACATGAAACATGGTCGGCTTTGTTTAACTGGTAAAATAACAACTTCCAGTCTTCATTCAGACAGAACATTTCCAATAGTCGCACCATATCTGGCAAATGGTACAAAAAGGGAGCTAAGTTGGAGAGTGATGATATCAAGAAGAAGAGCGTCTTTTTATTCTCCCACAAGATGCATATTTTGCCACTGAAAGCTCAATTAAAAACCACTGTGAGCACCAGAGACGCTCAGTTCCACTTTCACTCATTGGCAACAAATCTCCTACATCAGTTTTACTGTTTAGATGTTACTTCCTATTTCCTGTCCAAGGTCCAAATAAGAAAGATTTTATTAGTGACGTTCATGTAAACCTTTAGTCATGAGACATGGACGGGAGAGGGAAGGAAAGGAAGGGAGAGGGAAGGAAAGGAAGGGAGAGGGAAGGAAGGGAAGGGAGAGGGAAGGAAGGGAAGGGAGGAAAGAAGGAAGGAAGGAAAGGAAAGAAAAGGAAAGGAGAGATGAGACGAAGGAAGGAAAGGAAAGAAAAGAAAGGTAGAGTAAATGCAAGAACAGGGTAGGAAAGGACTGACAAGGAAGGGGAGGAAAGAAGGAAGGAAGGGAAGGAGAGGAAAGGCAAGGAAGGGAAAGAAACAGAAGCAAAGGGAAAGGAAAGGAAAGGAAAGGAAAGGAAAGGAAAGGAAAGGAATCAACTGATAGGAAAGAAGGGGAGATGAAAGCACGGGAGAGGGAAGGAAAGAAAGGAAGAAAAGAAGGAAAAAATGGAAGGCAAGGAAAGGAAAGGAGAGGAAAGGAAGGGGGAAGACGAAAGGAAGGGAAGTAGAATAAAAGAAGGAAAGTAGAGGAAAGGAAAGGAAATGAAAGAGGAAGGAAGGAAAGAAGAAGAGGAAAATAAGGGAAGGAGAGGAAAGGAAAGGAAAGGAAAGGAAAGGAAAGGAAAGGAAAGGAAAGGAAAGGAGAATAAATCAACTGATAGGAAAGAAGGGGAGATGAAAGGAAGGGAGAGGGAAGGAAAGAAGGGAAGGAAGGAAGGAAGGAAGGAAGGAAGGGAGGAAGGAAGGAAAAGGAAGGAAAGGAAGGGGGAAGGAGAGAAGAAGTGAAGGAATGAAAAAGAAAAGAAAGGGAGAGGAAATGGAGGAAGAGGGTAGGAAAGGACAGAAAAAGAAGGGAGCAGAAGAAAGGAAGGGAAGTAGATGAAAGGAAAGGAAAGGAAAGGAAAGGAAAGGAAAGGAAAGGAAAGGAAAGGAGAAGAAATCAACTGATAGGAAGGGGAGGGAGAGAGAAGGAAGGGAAGATAGGAAAGGATAGGAAAGGACAGGAAAGGAAAGGAAACACAATCCAAACAGTAACACTGTGTTGTGTCCATGTAGGTAATGACAGTGACAGTTGAAGAGAAACCACACTGGTGACAGAGTAACGTGTGTGTGTGTGTGTGTGTGTCATAACGAACACAAAGAGCAGCTACAACGAGACGCAGCTCGTGGCTTCACTTTGCACTTTGTCCTATTGAGTCTCATTTCCTCTTTAGTGAAGCTTTTTTTCTCTCTCATGTAAAACAATATACCACAAAAATATACACGGATGAATTTCTCTCTGCTGCGGAGGAAACCCTCACTTCTCTCTGATACACAGAGAGCTGGAACATTTTCTGCTATCAGATTCTACTGGAGCTGCACTGGAGCTACTATGTCTGGATTTGGCTAGCGATCAACTGGAAGCAGAGAAATACACCCACAGACCAAAACACAGAGCCAGGAAGGCAGCATCCTTTTTTATCCATGTTTAAGTGTTTTAAAACGAGTCTCTCCTTAAAGAAAATGTCAGGCTTTAACAACTATAGTCTTATTATTTTAGTTTTCCTGGTATTCATGTGAAGAAAACGCTTTATAACTGAGGCCAGACACAAGAAATCACACAGGTTTTAAATCAGGCTTGTGTTTAAACACATGTACAATCAATAATAAGTGCCTAAAATAACTGAGTTAAAGAAAACAATGGGATTAAAGACTAAATTTAAAGGTACAAAATACGTAGCCCGAGCAAAGTTATCTGTATTTCTGGATGCATTTCAGCAGACCACACTGGAGGAGATAGGGTTAATGTTTGTGGTGGATGTGTATGTAAACAACATGTATGTTCAGGCACAAAGAGAGCAGCGGGCTAAGTCTTGTTTCCAGGAGACCCTTGCCCTCTTTTTCCCCGTGTAAAAACCACCCACTCGCTCATGCATATTCATCCCCTCACCTAATTACTATTCACCCCTAGCGGTGCGGTTCCAGGTGCTGGCAGTAGTCAGGGGCTGCAGGAAGGGCGGAGAGCAGCTTCGTTATGTCGACCCTCATTTATCTCCGGGGGGGTGGGGAGGTGGGGGGATCACATGAACAGGACGTACTCTTGGCCCAGTTTGACTCTGCATTCACCCCTCTCACTGCTCATATACAATAAACAAAACAGCAACATAGGAAAAGGTGAAAGAACAAAGGGTGCTCTGTTAAAGACTGACAACCTGTTTTCTACATCAGCTGAGTGACGGATGCCTCAGTGTAAACACAGTTTTCTGCCAAAGTAACAACAGTTACGCTGATTTCACTGAGAGATCTGTAGATTATTTGGTTTTCTCTGTGCTCTTCTCACTGCTTTGATGTGGGCAGAGTTCAGCTGGGAAAAAGGTGCAGCCAAAAATCAGGATTAGCAACATCTGAATCACAATCTGATGAGGTCGTTTCATCACTGTATGTTATCGAACATCACACACACACGGTCCTGATGAAGCAGATCAGCTGACTGTTTGTGTTGAGTGTTAAACTTGTTATAAATAATACCTCCATGTTTTATTTTCACCCCAAACCTTAAAGGGCCAGTGTGTAAAATGGGTTGAAAACAGTGACATCAGTGGTCAAATTCTAGATTGCAGGGCTCAC
>NC_065528.1:29260197-29285562 GCF_006386435.1 Epinephelus moara | reverse complement strand
AGCATAATTATAAGGCTGCGAAAACCAAACAAATTTTATTTTATAGCGATTATACACTAATATAAACATATAAATGGGTAGAATATTCAGATTCAGATTCAGATTGACAATAAACCATGCCAAATTTTACACACTGGCCCTTTAACTGTGATTGCTGCATCGCATATTATCCAATTAATATTAAATGTTATAGACTAGTGGTTCCCAGCTGGTGGGTCATGGTCCAAAAGTGGGTTGCAGATCCACTCTGAAAAAAACACAAGTGACTTGGAAACGTGTCGTTTATAAAAAAAAACAAAAACACTTCATTTAAGTGCATTGAATTTCCGACACAGAGCTTTTATTTCGAAGTGCCACTTCCTGTTGTAGAGTGAGTGAATGGACAGCAAACTAGCTCGATGACATGGCCAAATGCAAGTATGATGCTGAATGTATTAAAGGGATAGTGCACCCAAAAATGAAAATTCAGCCATTATCTACTCACCCTCAGGCTCTGGTGAAGTTTTAGAGTCCTCACATCCCTTGCGGAGATCAGCGGGGGGAGCGGCTAGCACACCTAATGGCTGATGGTGCCCAAGACTAACGTCCAAGAACACAAAATTGAAACCACAAAATATGTCCAACATGCTCATCCGTAGTGATCCAAGTGTGCTGCAGCCTCGACATAAAAAGTTGTTTCGACTTCTCATCTTGTCTGTGTGTATACGTGCAGAAGAGAAAATCGAATTTCTGACCAAGTACGACTGACTCCACCTCGATAGGAGGCGCTGTGCCCTTTTTAATTTTGTAGTATATAGAACTAGTACCGGTTGACCCGAAGAGGACGCTAACGACGAATGAAGCATGAGCATGAATGTAGTTTCCTCGTCCTTCCAGAAGTGCGTCTTCTGCTTGTCGGTCGCCATGGTGTTTGTTTGTTTGTTTTTCCGGGAGTTACTGAACAGCTGCTACATCATCTCCTTCTTCTTCCGGGTGAAAGCCCACAAAAGAAAAAGTGGTGCATGCGCAGAAAGCCGAGTCCGACTCCAGCTGGATTAAGTGGATACATGCAGCAATAGTTCGGTTTTCAATCGAATTATCTAGGTGTGTTAGTCGAGCTACGGATAGTCCAATTTCAGTCAGACTAAGCATGAATTTAAAAGTGCTGTTTCAGTCTGACTAAGCCAATAATTTGCTCAAGCTGCATGTAAACGTACTGACTCATTGCATGGTCATTGTTGTCATAACATTTAGCCAAGTTCAGTGCTGGGAAGTAGTGAACGACATGTAATAAAAGTAGTAGTTTGACTACACTTTGCAGTGGTGAACTACTGAAACTACAAACAATTTCGGGCCACAAAAGTAAAGTTTTTTATTTGTATTTTACCATTTCTTCTCTACTGTAATCAAACCCCCTTTGACCACAAGTAGTTATTAGTATTGATTATTGTTATTTATTAACGAATATTCACAGAAGTTACTGCATGATATTTTAGACTATCACCCTAAGTTCGAACCTTGGGAAAGGGGAGCCCCCAGTTCTCCCTGTGTCAGCGTGGGTTTCCTCCAGGTGCTCCAGCTTCCTCCCACAGTCCAAAGACATGCAGGTTAATTGGTGACTCTAAATTGTCCGTAGTGTGAATAATTGGCTGACATGTGACTCTTTTGTGTTATATTTTGTTATAATTTAGTGTCACATGTACAGTACATTGTCAATTTGATCATTTTTAGAGAGCAGTTTGAACTACTTTTTCTATACTTAGATTTCTCCCTAGTGTAGCTTTGCTGTAGTTCAGCTAATTCCATTGTGAAGAAAATGGCAGCTTGAAGCCTTTGAGAGCTCTCGTGTTGTTGTGTATGGGTATGTGAGTGTGCATTGGGTTAATGGAATGTTTTTTCTTTTATGAGAGACAGCAAATTTCGTTTTATGTAACTATGCAATGACAGTCAAGGCATTCATTCATTAATCCATTCATTAAAGTAACTTCCCCAACACTGGCAAATGTGGACAACACTGTTCTGACTGCATGTCTGCAACTGTTGCAGAATGTAGTCATGAAGATTAATCAGATCCTTGTCGTTCTGGTCACAACAACTATCACAAAACACAAATTAAAACCGTTTTGACAGACTTAACATGAGATGCCACTCTATCAACCATGTCCACTGTGACTATTGAGACTCATGTATACTCCCCTTACGCTTGGAAATAGATACGTCTGTTTAAAATGTACGCGTCACTGCCCTCATTCTGCCATGCGTCCTTTATGTTGGCATAAATACAGCCAATAGACGGCTTTAGACGGATTTTGGTAAATGCCTCAAATAAGGTCTGTGGTTAACAAAAGCTTAAGCGAGTTTCAGGTTTTGTTCTACGACATAAAACACGTCAGTAAATACCCTACTTGTGAATTTTGAAGCTTTTACGTGTCGTAAAAAAGGCGGTTGCTAACAAGTTGCTCAATACGACTACAAACCCTGTCGGGGACATTAAACGTCATCACCCCCGAACAGGCGAGAGTGCTGGCGGTCCGCCATTACAGCTTCTTATTTAGCTTAAACAGTCCGATTTCCCCATTATACAATGTTTTTAAAATAAAGCGGCCGAAATCAGTTGAAAGCTTAGTGGCGGTGACGTCAAGAGTCATGCGACCATGAGTAGTCATGTAATCCGTTAAAGCCTAACGTTAGCTTTTTACTTCTGGCGATTGCATTTAAGCTTCAAATGCGGTAAGAAAGGTGTTCATATGTGAAGATTATCTCGCTGAACAAAACCTGTAAGTGTCATAAACTTGTGTTAGCCACAGAGCTTATTTTCTGACATAATCCAAAACACAATGCAAAAATCAGATTCACTTTCTCTTCCGGGAACCAGCGCGATGCTAAACTTCTGGGTTTTGACATCAGCCCTGGCACACTCTATACAATTTTATTTATAAAGCCCGGGATGCTTTTACATCTGGAACCTCCCATCTACAACAGGCTTGAGATGCGCCCTCATTGAGGACTTGGCTCAGGGTCCGGAGTTACTCTCTTACTCTTTCTTATCCTGAAGCCTCCTTAAGGAATCTGATCCCGTTTGGTTCGGCGGTGGGAACCTCTTGTGACAGCATGCCTTTGCTGACGTCGACCGAACCCTGGACCTTCCGCATGGAAGACGAGTGCACTAACCACTACACGAGAGAGGCCCCAATAAAGCCCAATATCACAATTCGCCTCAGAGGGCTTTACAGCATACGACATCCCTCGGTCCTTGGACCCTCACAGCAGATAAGGAAAAACTCCAAGGAAACCAATAACCAAAGCCATACATGAGCCCTTATAGATGAACTATGTGTCAGTAGAGAGTCAAAGACCAGGTTAGACCAGCTATCAAAAGGCAGTGTATCCCAGGACTGCATGGATAAGCCATTTTTCGAAGATTGCATCGTCACAGTTCTGGAGTTACTCCAACATGTCAGGTTTGCGTCTGTGTTCAGTTGTGGTTATGTCCTTACATTTGAAACTTCATTTAAAAACCTTAATAGAAGCTTGAAATGTATTTAAAAAAAAAAAAAAGACATCTGATACAGCCCTGTTAAATATAAAAATATTCTGCACCAACACTGCTCAGATCTGGCAACCAAAAGCTGCAACATCTGCTGTCAGATTAAAATAAAGGGTTTGATTATACTTGTAAAACTTGTTTGTATAGTGTCTTTCTAATGTTTATTTTTCCACATACACTATGTTATATATTTTTTAGGAGTTACATTAACTACATCAGCTCAGGACGAACACACATCAGAGATTAAATCTTTAGATTTGTTTAGTTTTATTCTTGGATCTTTGATGCTGCAAACTATGGTTCATGTTTCTGTGTGCTTTCATTTAGATGACTCAAGACAGCGATGACTAATACCCTAGAAAAGTTTGTTTAATGACGAGCAGGCAGTGGGCTTGTGATTGATGGATATATAAAATGATAAACTTATTACTGACTTGTTTAATACGCTTTTGTTTGGCTACATTTTTAAAAGAGACTTAAGAGAAGTTAACATGCATCATTTATGTTTCTATGTTGGCTAATGTTCCTGTTTCTGGTCCTCTCTCTCAGGCTCAGCCAACGGCAGATACTGCTGCTCCAAGATTTTTGTCAACCACCGCTGTTTCTCAGGACCCTACCTCAACAAGGGACGCATCGCGGAGCTGCCGCAGGCCGTCGGGCCCGGAAAGTGCACGCTGGTCCTCAAAGAGGTGGGCTGATGAGAGGAGCAGGTTTAATCAAAGAGTTACACACTTTCAAAGCGAGGGGTGGGCTGACGGAGATTGAAAGGGGGGAGGAGGTGAAAAACGGAGGGTGAGACAGCGATGTCTTGTTAACCACCTGCAGTTTCCCAGCAGAGCCTTCGTTTTAATGTGAGGAGCTGTCACTCAAGCGTGTTTACACATACACACCACCGCCACTACCGCTCAGCAAAACAGCCTCTTAATTTCTCCAGAGACTGTTTGTGCGTGCACATGCACTTTCTGTATGTGTGTGAGCATGCACAAATGTATCCGTAAAGACGAGCGTGATC
The DNA here is from genome assembly GCF_006386435.1 of Epinephelus moara. NCBI lineage: Eukaryota > Metazoa > Chordata > Actinopteri > Perciformes > Serranidae > Epinephelus > Epinephelus moara. The sequence goes on along the minus strand of NC_065528.1, from coordinate 29,281,024 downwards.
TGCATTTGTGCTCCTTCATGTTTGTGCAGTTACTCCGATTCTTCCTGAGAACTGTTTAATAGAAGCGGGAGTTTATTTTTTTTTTAATCTGTGGTTTTCTTTTTGCCTCCAGCTGCTGAGCATGCTGATCAACGCCGCCTACAAGCCCGGACGAGTCCTGAAGGAGCTGCAGGAGCTGGAGGATCAGAGCTGGGACTGCCAGGAGGAGACCCTTAAAGCCAAGTGAGGAGATCACAAAGATGTGCAGGAGAACGTTCACCAGAACACATTCTCCCAATTGATTTGGTTATTTTCTGGTTCTGGTCATTTTCAGGGGCAGTGAAATCATAACATTACAGGCCTTTTTGGCTTTCAGGCTTAATGTATTATAAATCATAATAAATCAAACTATGACCACATCTCCCCCATAAATCAGTCGCAGGCCTCATAGAGGAGCCTGCTGTTTTTCCCTCTCGCCGTCCCTGAGAGTCCATATCGCCCCCTCCGCTGAACTTTTGATGTTATTTTTTCAGAGCTTTGTGCGAGTTGTGCATTTTCCTCCACTGCTGGCTGCACGGAGCCAAATTATTCCACAGCTCCAGGCTGCGTGCTCTGTGTTGTCTAATCAAAAACTGCCCCATTTTTTCTGGCTGAAACGAGAAAGACTCGGCCAGTCACAGGTCCTGGTGAGTCACCTGTGCTGAGCACAGTGATCACATTCATGCACCAATGTTTTGATAAGTCGACAAAGTAACAGAGTTACTTCTAATTTTCTGGGGCGTTTGCTGCCCTGAGAGGCGAGTCATCCAACCGGACTTGTTAGCAGCTCTGATCAAACGGTGGGTTAATTATCTCAGGAGAAAAATGTGTTTTTTGGGGCAACTTCACAGTGATTCTTTGGACATGTAGAAGTGCTGAAAAACTAACAAAATCGGTGAATCAACAGAAACTTAGTAATAATTTTGATGATCTATTAATCGTTGAAGAAGTTTATTGAGCAAAAATGAAATGAAAAAAGCTTCCTAAATGTAAAAATGTTCTACTTGTCATTGTTGTATCACAACTGACTTTAAATCTTTGGGTTTTGACATTTTAAGATGCCAGCTTGGTCTGTGAGAACTTTTAATGGACATTTCCCCCCAATTTTCTGATATATTACACACTAAATGATTTATCAGTTTATGGGAAAAATGGACATATAATTTGATAATGAAAATTATCATTAGCTGCAGCCCTAACATGTATTGGAGCTTGTTTATTGGTGGAGCATCATGCTGCTGCCAGTCTTCTTTCTCTATCTGGGTCTGTTTAGATCACATTTAATTATCTTTGCACCTCAGGCCCCTTTTATGTAAGGTCTTTTTTGAAAATGTATTAGTGTACAGTGGTTTGGGACAGATTTTCCATGGTACAAAATATTATACCCCATTCTTCCCCCAAGTATTAAAGGATAGTTTCAGTTTTCAAGTCTTAAATTAAAGGTCAGGGGCTGGTTGCACAAAGCATCTTAAGTTTGCTCCTTAAGTATGACACTTAAGGATTAGTTTTTCCTGAGCTGAGGAAATTACTTAAAGGTGTTGCACAGAATCTCTTAAAGGGTTTCTTTAGTCAAGAAAAGACCTGCTGTCGCATCTAAGGATCCTCTCACAAATTCGGCCTGATAGTAGAAAAAATTGCATTGGATAAGAAGACACGAAAAACAAATTGGTTGAAGGGAGAAAAATCATTCTTCTAGAGGAATTCAATAACCCTCTCATCTAGAATCTGAGCGTCATGGATACTGCGAGGCCATTGTGCTGCAACGTTGGTTATTTTGTTTTCATAACTGCAGACTAACTAAGATTTTTTAATGGTTGACAAATTGATCCTCATGTTGTGCGGGCGCTTGGATCCTGATATGGGTTCTGTCTTTCACCCCGCAAAGTTTTGGGAAGCAGGCAGCATCATGGGAACTTCACTACAGTGTTTGCAGACACGGTGAATGATGCGGCATACCGTTGACTTGCATACATGAAATGCCTCGCCAATAACTTATTGGAAAGATCCCATCAAATAAAACCGCAGAGCAATCGTTAATTGTAACGGGGCTGGAAGAGCACAGCTTTGGAAAACTGAGTGATCAAACTTCAGACGTTACAAGAAATTATAAATTGACCTTTAATGAAATTTATAGTGCAAAATTATTGCTCATCATGAAGGGTGTCCGTTGGGTTCTTATGGTTGCGAACACTCTTCTTAGGATGCCTTCATTTTCCTCATTTATCGCCGCAAACTCAGCCATGTTGCAGTTCTTATGCAGTGAAAGGTACCTTTAGTTTTTTCCTTACCTTGGTTACCAAGGCTCTTTGTGCAACAGTTAAACAAACGTTAAGCAGTTCCTTAAGTGTAAGACCAAGATAAGGAGAAAAACTTAAGGAAACCTTAGGTAGGAGACTTAAGGATGTTTGTGCAACTGATTTTATTTAAAGGAAAGTACTTTATGCAACCGGCCCCAGGTGACCATGTTAACATGTGAACAGGTTCTGTTTGCTGTAATCACTCCTCCTGTTCATACTGGCCTAATGCACTTTCAATGGACAAGATCCACAGTCTTTATTTTGTGTAAAAATACGCTCCAGTGTTTATCCACAGTTAATATGGGGCTTAAGTTGTCTGACTGAGATAAATCAAGTGTGTATCTTCCTGTCTTTTAGTACAAAAGTCCCTCCTTGTAACCATAACTAACGAAGTGAAGGAACTTCATACTGAAAAGACAGTTTATTTGGAAAGCATGCTCTCAGTCTGACATATTAAGACTGCTGAAGCCTCGTATTAACGTCAGATAAACTTTAGAATACATTTTTGCACAAAACAACAGCTGTAGATCTTGTTCCCCATCACTGACAACGATAGTGTGTTAAGAAATACAACCGGGAGGAATAATTACAGCAAGCAAAACCTGTTTCTGTGTTCATGTGAGCAACTGGCCATTGTTTTTAGTGAACCAAGCCTTTATGGTTGTAGGAAAGGTTAGGAATCATCAGGTTACATTATATGCTTTTAAATGTACAAACAGATCTGCTAAGCTCATGTACGTAACCACAAGAGAATAAGCTATTTGGGATATTTGTGACCAGTCATTAACATGAAAAACATCTTTCAGTTCTTAATGTTCGTGGTAAAATGTCTTGTTATCAGGCATTTGGTCGTGTCCGTATGTGTGTGCACGTGCATGTGTCTGCCTGTCCTTAGCCTACTCGCACACTACTTGACCAATCAGCCTAATACTTTATGTACGCATGTATAACTGTAAGCTCAAGGACCTCTTTCTCTTGGGTTGATTCACAATTGACCTTTCGCTAAGGAAAAATGAAAGAGTTATTCCAGAGAGAAGCAGACAGAGGGGTCTACAGTCTGTGTTTGAAGGATATATCCAGGATGTCAAACTGATTCAGCAGCAACAACAGGTTAAAAAGACAAAGATAGTNTGTTTCACTGTTATAATAATTAAAAAGCAAAAGCAGCATGTGTATACATTCAGTAGGCTATATCTTCAGTAGCTAGCTAGCTAACCCTACACTTTTCAGGGTTTGATTTTGGTTTTGGAACAGGGAAGAAACATATATCTTTTTCAAACCTCTCCAGGTAACGAGTATCATTAATACACGACGTGCCCCAGGCACAACATTTAGCTCCAAATCCACAAAACCAGCCTGAAAATGAAGGAAATCTGAAACGACTGCAGATTAGCTTCATTCAGTGCACTTTTCTAGTTTAGGTATTTATTTTCAACAGGAGGAAACTCTCCTTCCTGGTGTTATATTTAATTTTCTTGTATTACTTCATTGTTTCTCTTTCTTGTTTATTTGTGAAACTTAAAACCTGACAAAATGAACAAAAACAATAAAAGACAAATCTTACTGAAGCTTCAGTCTACATATATAATCTCATCTTTGATCTGTCTGAATGTGAAAGAAGTCACTCAGAAGAACTCGGCTACATCAGATTGCAGGTCAGATTTGTCCTTGAGCTGCCAACAGATCAGCTCACCTTTCCTAACCTTAGCCATTAGATGAGAGTTTGCAAAATCGACCCCGCCTGACGCACTGCGCTCTCCTGGATAATCCTCATTAACCAGACAATCTGAATTCACTGAAACAGCCCACTTTCACATCATAACTGCGCCGGCAATCATTCATCTTCAAGTGCTCTGATGGATTACAGTTTCATTATGCATTGTTCCCATAAATAAAAGTGTAATCACTGGCTGACAATGTCACGGCATCCCTCTTTCAGATATAAAGGGAAAACCTATCGCTCCACCATCCGCATCGTCCGCCTCGCAGACCAGATCCCAGACTTCTGCCGTAAGGTGTGCGTGAAGCTGCAGTGCTGCCCGAACCTCTTCAGCCCTGTCCTCGTCACCGACAAGTGCCCGGAGAACTGCTCCGTTCAGACCAAAACCAAATACAGTGAGTCTCTGTAATTAAACGCATCACTTCCTGCACCACAGCTATGAAGAAGACCCCAAATCACTGCAGAGTGTATAATTGCCTCTGATGAGTAGCTAGGGTTTGTTTTCGGGTGTATTGTTTTCAACATCTGCTGGTGCGTCCGCAGCCTATTACTATGGGAAGAAGAGGAAGCTGTCCAAGCCGACGGGAGGAGAGGAGGCAGCCGAGGGAGAGCTGGCCAAGCCGACACGCCGCAGGAAGAAGAGGAAAGCTATCTTTGTGCAGAAGAAGAGACGCTCGTCAGCTGTGGACTACACTCCTGCTGGCTCACCGCAGGTTAGATAACACTTCTTCTTCTTCTTCTCCACTTTCCACCTTGTCTCTTCTTCTTTTCTTCCTCCCTTGTATCATGTTAACGGGGCGTCCTGTCAGATCCAGCTCACACAACAGGCGGATACTGTACAGTCATAATTTACTGTATAAATATAAACATCCCAACATGTGACAGGAAGAAGAGGAGCTTCACAGGCAGGAAATGTAGCTCAGCTAGTTCAGTTTAGACAGCTGACTAAATCTGAATTTAGACCAATTAAAGGCTCGATCTTGAATTAGTGCTTTGGTTTTATGTGTGATGTCGTATAAAGGAAAGATTCAATCTCAACTCGGTTATGAGTTATTGTTTGTGGGTGTTTTTACCACTGAAATGTGGATTGTTTACTGGTCAGACTGGTTTGTAGCTGGTTTTTCACCAAGAGAAATACTGAGGTAAGAGACTGTGCTGAGCAGAGCAGCAACAAATTATTATTTTAATTAGAGATTAATCTGCAGATTAGTTTCTCAATTAATTGTTGGGTCTTGAAGATGTTGCTTTTCTTGTCGAGTTGAAACGATAAGTTGATTAATGGAAAAATTAATAGGCAACTATTTTGATAGTCGATGAATAATTTGAGCCATTTTGTTCTGCAAATAAATTTAACAGTAGCGTGTTCTTGTTGCTCTCATTTCAGTATTTTCTGTTTTTTATTTCCTGTGTCATTACAAACTGAGTATCTGATGGTTGTTAGACAAAACAATACATTGAAGGCATCACTTTGAGCTGTAGGAAAATGAGATTTGCTGACATTTTATACACCAAATAATTAATCAATCAAAGAGAATCTGCACATTAATTGATCATGGAAATATATCTTAATTGTAGCCTTATTATAGTGTTCAAGCAATAGTCCAAAACCCAAATATAAAGAGCAGCAAAAGCCCCACAACTGAGACGCTGGATAAAGGTAATATTTGGCATTTTTGCCTTAAAAATGACCCAAACTATGAGCCAATTTTTTTGTCAGTCGACTGATCAATTTATCATTTCAGCTCTAGAGCTGTTGTAGCAATAGAGTTGTACTTACTTGGTTTGATAGAATTTTATTGAATCTGAAACGAATATAAAATGAGCTTAATACGTATATCCATATCAGGGCAGCACGGTGGTACAGTGGTTAGCAATTTTAAATAACAAGAGTTAAAAGTCATAAGCTTCATAATTTAGAACTAAAACTCAAATGCCAACTTCAGGTTTGTATTTCTGCTGTTAACCTGTTACACTCTGTTTCCATCTCCAGTCTGACATCCCTCTCACTCTGATTTCTGTTGGGAAGGGGGATTTGATTCCCCTCACCAATCACTAGAGACCCACATACCACCTGAATCTAACATTGCTTTAAGCCCACACTGATGCGTAGCCATGCCAACATACTTGTTTTGCCGAGGTTTTAAAAGAAAAGCAAGGCAAAGTAAAACAAACTAGAGTGTCAGCAGATATTGAGAAGACATTTTGATTTAAAACAGCCTTGATAGCAGTGTCTGGCTTGTCTATGGGGCTTGCCATTGTTAATACCCCTCATTGGTTCCCACACACTGCTTGACAACAGCTTGACAACGGCGTCAGTCCAGGCAATGGCACTGATTGGTTAGTCAAGCCCCCCTGCAGCACTGGTTGGTCAGTTTTTATTTTAACCACTGTTGTTGTTTCACTGAGTCAGTCAACTCAACTAGAAACTCACTGAAGATTCAATAAGAGACTCCGGTAAAGCTCAAAGAATCTGGGTTTGGAGCCGGTCCTTGGAACCCAACCCCGCTGAGCAGACGTATGTAAACTCTCAGTTCATGCCCTGAGTGGAAACTTGAAACTCTTGCGGACAACATGAGTCATGTGCAACGTCACTCATGAGGAACTTCAGACTAATCTCACCCATGCTCCTGTCCAGTTCAAATATCTCCTCCTGTGAGTGACACCAGTGAGACAACAGTGGAGCTGGAGAGTAGTCGAGTTAAATGAAATCATTTTGGCTGTTTGATCAAACATGAAAAAAAAAAGATTCAGAGACAATATTGTAGAAACATTCCCTGGGCAAGAAACAGCTGATTCATGTTTTAAGCCCACTAGCCAAAACATGGTCTCAGAAAAACTATTTCAGAACTTTCCAGAGGGAACAACTGAGGTACATTCAACACTGCAAAGAGTTTTAATAAAGTTAAAATATATTTGAGGTGATTTCTAGAGCAACAACGAACACACTGGAGTTTAAAATCCCCACCAAACTGAAGCCTTATACACCACACCTGCAGCCAACCTATCTGACTCTTTCTTCCTCCCTCAGGACAGCGAGGAGGATGAAGAGATGGCGCTGCAATCGGGCAGCGAAGGCACCAGCTCGGAGCCCCGAGAGGACCACACCGACGCCTCTTCAGTGGAGGTGACCAGCAGCCGTCCTCGCCGGGCTGCGACGCTGCGCAGGGCCTTCAGCACCGGCAACACTCCCAGCAGCCAGGAGGCCCCAGAGGGCCGCAGGAGGTCGACACGCTCGCTGTCGGCTTACAACCAGAACAGCAAGTACCAGCCTCCCAAAGGACAAGACGTGCAGGTGTGGACAGACAGACGGCACACTGACAGAGGTTCAGCCCTCACAGTGGTTACTGACAAGCATGTGTCCAGTTTAATGACACATGAAATTAATGAAGAAGTGTGTTTTATATGTGTGTGTCTTCCATTATATGTGTGTGTCAGGTGGAGGAGGAGGACGGTCAGCTGGTTTTGGACAGAAACCCTCTCGAGTGGAGCGTCGATGAAGTCGTTCAGTTTATCAACTCTACTGACTGTGCGTCCCTGGCCAACATCTTCCAGGAGCAGGTAAACACACACACACTAGTGACGACACTTACCGACAAACTATATTAATTAGGCCACACCTCTTACCATCACAACCGCCTGTTTAACCACAAAAGGCCCAAACACTTTGCTCCACAAAGACGTACAGGAGTGCACGCACAGTTGTTCAGATTATCTCTTAAGGAAGTAAATTTACTCTCTCTGATCCTCGTCTTTTCACAACTGTTTTCCACTTACAACATTATGAGCTAATATTTGTTTTTAAGTACAGCATCAGATATCAGGAGGTCAGCCACCACCCGGAGTGTTTGATTAAATATTACTTCAGTGCGTGACGTCAGATGAGCCTGACAACATGCCGATAATCAGAAACACTTTCCAAATAGTAAGGGTTTATATTTTCAGGGTTATTCAAGAGCGAATTAAAGATTTAAAACAAAATCAATGGTGCAAGAAATCAGGGTCAAAATCTGATTTTAAAAATCTTTGCTTTTCTACTTATTAAGAGGCTAATGTGCATGTTTTACACCTTTTATTCTCATTGCCTTTTATGACCAGAGGCTTGACTAAATGGCAAGAGGATCTGGTTTACCATTGGCAGCAGTAAAAAGCACTTTTACAGCATGAACAACAACAATTTTTGGATGCATGAGGACATAAAAAACGTCTTTCTTTTGAAATAATTCGTAGTAAAGAACGGTTGTTGAATGTAGAGGGAATAAGGAAAGTAAAATTTGCTTCTGTCGGCCACTTTAAGCAGAAAAAATCGAGTGACACCTTTCTCCTTTTCTCTGTTTAAATATTTATATGCATCTCTTGTGCAGGACATCGACGGTCAGGCCCTGCTGCTGCTAACTCTGCCCACCGTACAGGAGTGCATGGACCTGAAGCTCGGCCCCGCCATCAAACTGTGTCACCAGATAGAGCGCGTCAAGGTTGCCTTTTACAGACAGTACGCCAACTGATCAAGGAGCAGCAACGGCAAGTCGCCCACTAAACACCCGCTCAGTGGAAAGAGAAGTTGTGGTCCTGCACCACTGGGAAATGTTGGATTAGGTGCCTCCTGGTGGAAAGTTTCGGAAAGATGGATTTCCAACTTGGAAGAAGGAGGGATGTTTTCTGGAGCGGTTGTGATGGAAAAGCACAAACTAAGTCACAAACAGGAGAAGGTTTCCCTACGAGAAGCTGAAGGATGGATTTATGGGGTACTGTCGGTGTGAAAATGTGACGCAGTACCCACAAAAACGTCCCCACTGCCGACTGCGGCGGAACAAAACACATGGGGGTGGATCCATGTGCTTTACTGAACTGTGAAGAAGTTGTTATGAGAAGCTGAGGACTCGATTCTGAAGACATTTGTGTTTATTTCTTACTTTTCATTTCTATTTTTATTTGTGCTAGAGGAGCATTTAAGTTAAAAAATAATCACTGACCATTGAGAGTTTTCCCCTTTTTGTTTGACGTAACTGATTCGGAAAGTATATATTTGAAAAGTATTTAACAAACCAATGAGTAATATATTTGGAATATTTATTTAATCTATTTGAATTTAGAGAAAATAATTGGTCAGTTATAAAATAATGTCATTATTAACTCTTTTTCTGCTGAAACAAAGCCCTGAAAGATGTCTAAGTTATTCCACAAACAGACAGAGGATGTGCATTTATTTAGATTTACACTTCAGTTGTGTTTATAGAGGAGAAACAGGTGTTTGAGGAAAATAACACCCTCTTAAATACTTTGTGTTGTGTTGCTCTCTTCTCATTGTTACAATCACATGGAACAATCATGTAAGCTATTTTGTGTCCATCTATGCAAATGTGTTGCAGATATTTTTGATAAGTAAGAAAATAAATTTCTATTGATTTTTTATCTGTTTTGTAGGAACCTTCTTTAACAATAACAGGACCGTTTGTTTTTTTACAACTACGCCCACAGAACTATGAGTAATAACAGCATGAAGTAGTTATTTTCACAACCGATACAGTTTGAGCCCAAGTTCCTTAGAAATGACTCCAGGTTATATTCTGGTTAACATTAAGGATGAGGAAAGAATAGCGCTGGAGAAAGTACTCAGACGATTTACTTAGAGTAACAGTGTGTAAGATTTAGGGGGATTAAGTGGCACCTAGCAGTCAGGATTGCATATTGCTACCAGCTGAAAGTTTTCGCGGTTAGATTTCCTTTAGTGTTCATTGTTCAGAAGATTTTTATCATGAGCTGAATTATCTCCAGAGGTCTCCTCCTCTCCTAAACAAATGGATGAGGTGATTAAAAACAGTAAAACACTGAATAACCTCCTGAGACCCATAGTTTTTTTGGTATGCATTCTTATTTCTCCTAGCTATTTCCGATCAGTAGGATTCAATAAGTACGAAAAACAGTTAATCGTTAACAACAGTAAAGTCCCAGTGTCCTCAAACGAGTACGTCCTAATTAACAGTGTCTTATCTTGTTACTGTTGCTAAAATTAGTCAAATGTGTTGCCATATCAAACTACAAACATTATTAATCATAAATAAACAAGTTTCAACTATAAAATGTGATCAGGTTTGGGACCTTGTCCACTTTTGTGTCAGGATCAGCTGCAGACTGACTTGGCAGAGATGGCTGCCATCTTGTCTTTACATGGGTTGGTGTATTGAGGTCTCACTACCAGAAGAAAGCGTCCACGGACGAGGACAACAGGTCTAAGTTAAGTAGAATGAAGTATAAGGTCCAGTAAATACAAAATGTGATGTACTCATATTAGAGTTGGGTCGGTTCTCGGTAATACCAATTCGGTTCGGTACTCTGTCTTTTTTTTTTTTTTTTGAGACCGACCGGACCGCATATTCGGGCGGAACACACGTGGAGCGGACTCCGCGGAGGTCCGCCCGGTAAAAGTGGACATCCGCAAGCCCTGTGCGTGCAAAGTACGACCGCGTGGACTCCACTCCGCGCACCAGTGTCACACCAAAGACTGTTCGGCATGTATTTTTCACATCGCAGGGATTTTTCACGGACATTTTTACACGTAGTCCGCTCCGCTTACATAACGCCCGAGTCTGTGGGCACCTGTGTCTGCCTCTTCGCCAAGCACACAGCGAGCAGGAGAGAGGGGGGGGTGGGGCGCGGACTGAGCTAGGGGGTGCGAGTGCGCATGCGCTGAAGCCTCTACTGTAGCCTGGAGTTTGTTTAATAGTGACGGGGAGTCGATAATGGCGGACAATTTAGTCTCAAAGAAAAAAATGCGCCACTATGGCAACACTTTGGCTTTGAGCCAGACGAAGGAGGCAACCCTTGTTTGCACTGATTGAGTAAGCTGCAAAATTTATTTGTAAGGAATAAAAGAAACAACTTGTTACTGTCACTCTGTTGTCCTAAGGTCGTTTTTTATTTTAAATGAGTCAACTGCGCCCCCAAGTGGCGAAAATCCGGTATTACCGACTTGATGCGGTTTTTTTTACAAAAAACGGACCGTTTTTTTTTTTTCTCATACTGACCCAACCCTAACTCGTATGAGGACGCAGGGTCTCAGGAGGATAAAGCGGTGTCGTGTTACAAATAAGTGTTTTTCCAAAGCTGTTTGGCTTGTCGGCAATGGGCTGCTAGCTCACCTTTTTCGAATGATAACTTAAGATTCAGATGTTAGGAGGTTTTTAGCAGGCGCCATATTTTCCACAAATGTCTTATCTCCTCAAAAACAAACAGACTGGGTGATTAAAACCGATAAAAACATAGAATAGAAAACTAAAGAAGTAGTTTAAAATAAAATAAAATAAAATAAAATAAACTGGGTAACCAGTAACTGTAACAATGATTTATGATGTATTAATGATGAATTAACTATTAATTAGTGGCTCAAAATTGGCTCATTATTGGCTCGCAGTTATACTGCCATGGATACTGCAGTTGCCAGGGAGAATCATAAAATATAAACCCAAATCACATTACAAGTTGGTGATGATTGGATGATTTTTACTATATTTATTGTTACAATAACCAATAAACTACCAGCTATGATAGGCCGACTGCACAGGACACACTGCCCACCATCCTGAGTCAGTTTAACACCTCAACACTGTGTGAAAACTTCTAACAAGCAAACAACCACTAATGATCCATTCACATGAACATACTTTGAACATTATATCTCAAAGGGCTGTGGTACATGAGACAAACAAGGTGGGAAACTACTTTTGATCATGGCCCAAATTATCACCTCCAACCCACTGTGTGTGTACTGTGTGTACTGTGTATGCACTCATTCTCCCCAGAGTTCAGTGGACAGTGCACACAACATAATGCTGCTTCTTTATACCTATTTAGCCTGAATAATTTAATATTTTCACCTACTTTGCATCCCCTAAGGTTGCTGCAAATTACAATTATTGATCATTTACTGATGTTTCGTAAAAGCAGCACCAAAGCAGTCTTATATTCTTTGCCCTTAAACAGCGTTCGGAGACACTACATGATGATTTTAAAGCATAGATTACCGACAGATAATAAAGATCTACTTATTAAGTCGTTATACTTGAGCAAACACTTCAAACCTTTTCACTGCTTTAGCTTCTACTAACACTTCAACTGCTGTAAGGGGTTTAATCTGAAATGCAATCTCTATGACATTTCATAACTATTATCATTAAAAGACATTTTTATCTTCCATTATCTTTATAAAATAGAGCTTTTTTTGGCTCATTCTTGGCTCTCTGCCTCTAAACAGTAATTATTTTCAAGTGTTGCTATACCATTTCAAGTGAATAACCCTGCCGACAGCCTAACAATTAAAACACATTTCTGCAGAGGAGCTCTTCATTTGTGGAGCCAGTTATGAGAAAGAGATAAAAGGTTAACAGATACTCCCTTGTGCATGGTGAGAATATAGGAAGTCAGACCTCACTGTGGTTAACAAAACAAACACACAGTAATGCACAGAGTCACAGCTAAAGAGGAATCACACTCCTCTATGCTGCTCTGCTGAAACAAACACCAACCAACACAAACTGCTGTTTATCTCAGTATTTATTATTGACTGATTACCTTTTAAGTGATTATGAAGGAGTGTGAATACCTAAATAACTAGGTAACTTGCCTGATTACAGCATGTAGCATTGCATTCTTGGAATTACTTAAGACAATGCATATAAAACATAAAACTGAGCTTTTACCAACATTCATAATGTAATAAATGGTTTTATGCAGTGTGTGCAAATGATTCCTAACCAGGGGTAGGTCTACTCGCACACCAGGAGGTAATGTTGCTTATATAGTAACCAGAAGTAATGGATACACTGTTGAAATAGCTAAAATGAATACATACATGGTTGAAATAGTTGGCTACAAGTAATGAATTAACAATTAAAATAGCTAAAAGTAAAGGATAAATGGTTGAAATAGTTAAAAGGTTAGGCTTAAATGGTTGAAACAGTTAGCTAAAAATACATGATAAATAGTAAAAGATAAATGGCTAAATCAGTAAGCTAAAGGTAATAGACAACCTATATAGTTAAAACCGTTAGCTAAAAGGATAAATGGTTGAAATACTAAGTGATAGTAAGCTAAAAATAACAGACAAATGGTTGATAGCTAACGCAAAGGGATAAATGGTTAAAGTAGTTATCTTAAAGTAATGGATAAATGGTTAAAATAGCTACAAGTAATGGATAGCCTAAACAGTTGAAACCATTAGCTAAATGTAATGGATAAACAGTTAGCTAAAAATAATAGATAGCCTATATAGTTAAAACAGTAAGCTAAAAAGATAAATAGTTGAAATAGTAAGCTAAAAATAATGCACAAATGGCTAGCTAACTAAAAGTAATGTATAAATGGTTAAAACAGTTAGCAAAAAGTAACAGATAAATGGTTAAAATAATTATCCTACAGTAATGGATAAATGGTTGAAACAGTTCACTAAAAGTTATCACCAGTATTGAAAGCAGTTAGCTAAATGGTTAATACAATTATAGTCTGAGTGGGCGGAAGTTTGCTGCATAGATCAGCCTCTCATTGGGCGGAACGAGCCACCAAAGTGAGAGTCGGCCCAGCCAGACCTTTCTTTTCTTGAGAAAGGTCTGGTGAGCGAGACTAATACAATTAGCGAAAAATGGTTGGTTAGAACAGCTAAAAGTAATTAATAACTGGTTAAAATAGTTCTCTTTAAGTAATGAATAAATGGTTAAAACTAGCTAAAGCTTAGCTTTAGCCAAAAAGACAAAGAGTTGAAATAGCCAGCTAAAGGATAAATTATTGATTCTTAAATTGATTAGACTGATAAATTGTTGAAATTACATTGTTCATTAAAAGGAGATGATTGAAATGGATAGCTGAAAGTAATGGATACATTGTTGAGAAACTTTAAAGTAATGGATAAGTGGTTGAAACAGCTAGCTAAACGTAGAATGGATAAATGGTTAAAACAGCTAGCGAAAAGCAATTGATAAATTGTTAAAATAGTTTAAACAGTTGAAACAGTTATCACTAAAAAAAAATTGTTAGCTAAAAGTAATTGATAAATTGTTGAAGTAGCTCCAAGTAATGGACAAACGGTTGAAACAGCTAGCTAAAAAGTATAATGGACAAATGGTTAAAATAGCTGGCTAAAAGAAATGGATAAACTGTTGAAATAGTTAAATGAAATGGATAGCCTGATGGTTGAAATAGTTAGCTAAATGTAAGTGATTAATTGTTTGAGCAGGTAGCTAAAAGACAAATGGTTGAAATAGTTAGCTAACTGTATTGGATAAATTGTTAAAATACTTTAAAGTAATGGACAGCCTTAATGGTTGAAACAGTTAGCTAAACGAAATTGATAAATTGTTGAAATAGTTTGAAGTAACGTACAGGCTTAATGTTTGAAACAGTTAGCTTAAAATATAACGGAAAATGGTTGAAACAGTTAGCTAAAAGTAATGGGTAAATGGTTGAAAAATACATTTAAAACTAATGGATAAACTGTTTAAATAGTTAAAAGACAATATCCACTCATATAGCCTATGATAAATAGACCAAATCACTGTGACATTACGCTAACAACAACATCACTTCTGGGTAGACAACTGGCAAATAATTACAATGGCGATGATATGTGAAATCGGCAAAGTTGTTTATATCTGTTGTCATTTTCAGCCATAACTTTACCTTTCAAAGATATTTAGTTTAACACTTTGGTCCGACCCATGTGAAGTTTTTGCTTTGCTTATTTATGTACTTTGTTGCTTTGCTATCATTTGTAATAAACCAAATCTACACAGAAGCTAAACGATGTACTGCTGCGGACATGGCTTCAGCAAAACGTATTTTAACCACCTAAACAAATCAATATCAGTGTGAGTGTATGCTATATTTGAATATTCTCTGCTTTACCTTACATATTAAACGATAAAGGTTGTGGTAGACCAGTAATTTAGTGTTCTGCTGAGTATAATTACTGTTTTTGTCAATGGAGTCTGGAGGCTTTGATATAATGGCTTCAATTCCCTGTCAGAAAAGGGCAGTCTGCTTAAACTCACTGACTTTTTGGGAGGTCTTTTATAGGTGTCAAAAAACTCAGCTCAGTGCTGTTTGATTTTATGTGCGTAATGCTACCTGAAAGTTAATGTAGACAAACATTGTGATTCGATCTATGGTGTGAAATTAACTATTTTAAAATCTATTCAAATGTGCACATGGAAGATGACACGTGGTGTCAATGACGGGGTGTTTGAGTTCATGTCGCAGTGCTGTGGTGACATATCCGGTAATTTCTGACTAATATATGGAGGTGGAACAAAAACCAAAGTCATAAAGTTTGTCATAAAATCATGACGGGTTTGTGATGTAAACAAATATACCTCTTTCAATATGCGAACAGTGACTTATAGTGGGAGGGTGATAAATATAAGTCATGATGGTTTATGAATGTACTTTTCTAAACTTATTCCGTGGCACCAAAATAAACAGGCAGTCTTGACAGACACTAATGTATTCCACAAAAACCAAACAGCAATTACACATGAAATGAGACGCGGTTTTCAAAACAAAACAAAGCTAAATGCCATGAAGAGCAAAAACAGAAATTGAAGTGTGTAAACAAAAGCCGCAATTTATCTCTTTCCCTTGAAATAAAATGTCGTTTCACACAAAGGGTATCAATGCGAGCTCTCAGAAAGCCATTCCTTTCTTTTCTCTACACTCACACATATACACGAGACACTTAAAAAATATCCTGCAATAAAGTTACAATCCTTCATTCAAAAGCTACTCACAAGTACATCCACATTTAGTCACGTTTATTTAAGCTTTATTTATTCAGGGCTGGCTGGCTGAACAGACGTGCTTTTACAGCAACACCCTGTTGAATAAACAGAATAATGTAACAAGACCGAGCACAAACAGAACTGAATGATAAAAAGGGAAAGCAGTCACAGGCAGGTATGAGGACATTACGCATTATTCCATGAGACCAGTGTACTGTCGATAAAAGGGAAGCTATTATTTGACCAAATAAACTCGACACAGGGTCTACTTGTGTCAAGATGGAGCTTTTATTGTCATTCACTGTCTGTATCAGTGGAGTCGTTCCTGTAGTACCAAACTCTCTCTTCTAAAGATTAGAAATCCAACCTACTATTTTTAAGGTCAAGAGTAAACGATCACATTCAATTTTCAACGTCACAGCCAGATTTTGGGCCAAAACAAATAGTCTAAAACTGCCAAAATATTCTATCAAAATTAGTAACTATTCGATCAATTTCAAAGAACCCTGACTCTCACCCAACATAATCAAGATTATAAATCTGACCAAACATTTGATGCCTGCTTTCAGTCCCTTTTTTTCTTCTTCTGGATACTCTGCTTCAGACACATTTTGGTTGGTATCAAAATAGCATTGAGGCTTGATATTAACACTTAAACATCAGCTAATCATTGGAGCCGGTTCAGTATGCACAAAGCACAGTTCAGAAGCAGCAAAGACTAGATACATGGCTAGGACTGGGTACCATTTAAAACATTTGATACCAGTACCAATACCAGTGCCCTTAAACTGATACAGACGCAGATTTCACCGACACAAGTACTTTTATTTCTAATTCATTCTATACCCATCATGTCAATGGAAGCATTCAGTTGCGTAAAATGCTACGAGACGTCACAAACATGTCGATAGGTTTGAATGCTTTGGTGGCATCTAAGTACACTGAACTGCCATCTCCATAAAACACACCATGGTCAACTTCACCAAACCACAACCTGTATGGGTCGTATTGTAGGGAGCCAATCACACGTTGCATTAAATCAAAGAATGCTTGCAGTGATTGTTGCCAGCAAAACCCTTCAAAATTGTTTTTTCTAGATCTGGGTACAAAAAGGATCAATGCAGATGCAGATGCAGATTTCATTTGACTGGAGAGGTCTGGAACAACTTGATACCGGGTTATTTGGGTTGATACCTTAAAAGTATACAGTTGAGTACTTGTCGGTGAAGATTCTCAGTCATCCAGGTCATGGTAATCGTAAGTGCTAATACCGTAGGCAACTGGACTTGTTTGCGTTTCTTGAAGATGTTTCGCCTCTCATAAGAAGCTTCTTCAGTTCTTCAGCACTTACAACAGTTGAGTACTGATACTTACATGTAGCCTGGCATTGTAACTCTATTGTACATTGCTCAATGTGATTGTAAAGAGACAGGATGTATACTGTATTTAAATCAATTCACTGCTTTGAAGTTGGGAGAGGGCAAAACAGTCCAAAGTCCAAAATAAATTTCCTGAAGCATATTTAATTTTCTTTTCTTGTCATCTTGTGACCCATCGGATTTATCTCTAGACCCCTTGAGAGGGTGCCGACCCCCATATTGGGAACCCCTTTCTTAAACCATTTGTAGAGAAGCACCGATCCAAGTGATATATAGGTATATGCGTACTGACCATAGCACATAATTAATACAATTTATTTGTTGATGTGTTTGCTGTGTTTTCATTCAGTAACAAAGGGCTGCTGATTAAGTTTTGTCATCATATACTTTAGATTTATCTCAATGAGTTCTCTGCAAGGAGATACAGATACTATATTTTGGGGAAGAGAAAGCTGTGGTGTCGGATCATGGATGACTACTGGAGAGAAAACAGCGTAATAAATGAACACCAATTTTCAGTTATAACAATGAGATTCCTAAGATCTGATTTAAACACCTCCCCGACATCACGCTAATCTTTTTAGGAGCGATCTGGTGGCAAAAGTGATAAAAGAAAATTACATTATGCCAGTGAATTTGACTCCGGTTCGACAGGCTCCAGTTTATCAAACAAAGTGAAATGGAAAACACTGTCAGCAGCAACATTAAAACTCTATGTGTGAAATGACGGAGCCATTAGGAAGGTGTTGTATTGGCAGAACAGCTCCTGGTGGCAAAATAAAATAAATTACCCCCTCTGTGTGCTGGTGATGGCTGTTTCATGTAGCAACATAATTGGAGGTAATGCTGTGTTAGTCATGCATGCAGCACATGGCCTGATATGCTGATTCATTTGCACTGCTCCCTGTGTAACATTAGCCAATGGAAATTCATAAAGGCGGTGATTCACATTCAGAGTGTATTCAGCATTGAGATGTGTCGTGCCTCACAAGCTCTCTGTACGGGTGCAGCTGAATTAATTTAATAGCTTTCTCTTGCACACACAACTTTGACACTTTGTATTGAGTCACTCCGCAAAGCTGGTACCTTATACTGTTGCCTGGCAACCTCGTATCAAACGTCCGCTTTGCATGATTTTCCACCCTGTAGTATGTGAATTCAGACTAAGTCATGACAGCGGAAGAGTAAACAGACGTTTGATTTAAAGGGAAGCCCTGAACGAGAGCAGACGGGGACTTATGTGTCATATTCAGCTGCTGTGGTTTCGGTAGTTTCAGTTAAAGGTGGCGACGGATGTAACGGTTCAGCAATACTGACAAGAGATCAGGTATCTTGTCAGTCATGTTGTCAGACTGACTGATCGAAGCTCGTCTTTGTCTTCGTCAAAGAAAGAATTCCTCGATTAAACAGTTCAGCTGATTTTTTGGATCAATTTGCCGTATTCCTGGGGGAAACTAGCCAATCAAACATCTTAAAACAACGTCCATAATGTCCAAATATTTCTAGTTTTTCAGTATTTTTGTACATATGTGTCAACAGATATGTAAAGAGAAACGCTAGAAAGTTGAGTCTCTGAAACTACACTTTACAAACAAACATAAAGTCCGACATTTTGAGAAAGGACACAAACTTTAAAGTGGCAGTTCACTCTTGAAAAACAGTTGAAACTTGCAACTACTTGCAATATGTTGGTCTGCAATGTTCTGAAAACCTGCTACTTTACACCTATGCGACTAGACAAGATGGTGTATCGTCTCCATAGCCACAACTCTCCATACTTTCGTTCTAATTCCCAGTTTTTCAGGCTTATTCTATAGCTGAATATAATTTCTACCTTCTTAAAATATGAATAACGACTGTGGTAGTGAGCTTCTTGTTACAGCTGAATTTCTAGCAGTGATGGAATGGAATAAACAAACAAAATCACCGGGGGCCGTATTCACAAAGTTTGCTCAAAGTTGCTTCTAGTGACGAAATTCTAAGAAAATTCTTAGAATTGTGATGCTTTCCCTTAAAGTTAAGATTAGGTCCTTGTAAAGATAAAAGTTATTCTGACAAGGTGGCACTTTAATTACGTTGTACATGTGACAATGACAAATAAACGATATTCTATATTCTATTCTATTCACAGAGCACCTTAGACCTTCAAAAAGCTCCTACGGTGAAAAGGAGGAGAACTTTTAAGAGTCTTAAGATTTTCTTAATCAGAGGAGAAAATGGTGGAAAGATAAAGAGGTCAGAGAAATATTCTCCAAACTCTGGATGACAGTGACTTAATAAATTGCTACAAATTTGATCATGCAGGGATAATATGTGTGGTCAAGCTAATCAGGGATACACAAACATTTCCCACCCAACGCAGTAACGTTATAACGCCAGAAATAAAATGATCACAACACTAAGATATTTGTAAAACCAGAAAAATGCAACAGTGCAATGGAGATGACTTGAGTCTGTCTCCACCTTCCATCAGCAGAGTGATCACACCAACATTCCCCCAATCCCAAATGGATCCCTTACAGACTCATTGACTCAAGCCCTAAGCCTAGGACTTAGGCTTAGGGCTAAGTCCTAGGACAGACCTAGGACCAATTCCTAGGTCTGACCTAGGACAGACCTAGGACCAATTCCATTTCTTCCCCTTAGCCCTTATCAGGATAACCTGATGGAGAATTGGGACACCACTTCCCCTCACATGAACGCAGAAAACCAGGGGGAAGGGCCAAGACAAGGGCTAAGGGGAAGAAATGGAATTGGTAAGGGATCCATTTGGGATATGACAACACTTTCACAGTCAGCAGTTCATTTCATTTCCACTGGGTGTCTCACAGAAGGGCATGTTTCTGACAGCCAATCACACCTGATAATAGACTGCATCAGACCTAGCAACAGGGTCAACCACACCTCCTCACTAAGGTAAAAGTTTCTGTCCCTTCCTTGCTCAGAGTTGCTCTGAGAATTTTCCTAAGGGGCCCACCGTGAAAACTGTGATCAACATATGTATCACAACCGCAGGAATGTAAATGCAACAGACTCGGGCTTGGTAGGAACTGTTTTTAGAGAATGCTGCAGCAAGCGAACACGCAGTCTGTGACTGACTTGACCAGCGGACTTTGCTACAAGCTATAGGTGACATGCCTTAGATTCTAAAACCAACCACTGGTGTTGCAACTTGACAAGCTGACTCTCAGGTGACACCATGAGCCACTCGAGACAGGCCAGTTCATACTGCTGCAACTGTTTTTTTTTTGCAGTTTTCTAAACCTGTTTCGTCTAGTTGCAAATCTTTGGTCTGACTGGACGCCATTGATGTTTACATCTCGTGCTGTCACCTCGTTCATGAGTAGATGCACGCTTCCTTCTGTGTGGTGATACGGTTGGCAGGTGTACTGTAGTTCGGTACAAAGAAAATAGTTCCTACATGAAACTGCTCACAACAAGGTCTGTGGATTATCTTTGGTAACCAGATCATGATTTCTGCAAAGAGACATTGATGTTAATCTCACAAGACAGATTCTGCAATTTACATTGTAGAATCTGTCGGCAGCCCTGTGTGAAAGATGACTAGAGAGGGGGGGAGGGCGGGGCTTTGAGTTTGAACGATGCTGCGCTTTAGCCAATCACAATGGAGGGGGCGGGGCCGAGACGTGC
>NC_065528.1:29258554-29260115 GCF_006386435.1 Epinephelus moara | reverse complement strand
TATTCACGGACTGTTTATTGAGTTATTACCTTATTTTTATACAGTCTGTGGTTATTACAGACACCGCTAACGGCTAACGTTAACAGCTAACGGTTAGCCCAGCTAATCTACGATAACCATGTTAATTACAAAACACACAGAAATAGTAACGTTTGTTCAATCATTGTGTTTACAGACTTAACAAACATCAGATTAGTCTACACGGTGATATAGTGACGTGAAAAATGTGATATATAGCTAAACTCTGCTGGTTTTTACCCGAAGTATTTGTAAACAACACGGCGATTCCCTGGTGGCACCGCCGGAAGTTAAGGGCGTGAGCGATCGCCGAGGCTTCTGCACTTCCGTTAGTCGAAAAACTCCGGGCTGTGCCTCCAGAGGTAAAGGAAGAAAAAAAAATTACCGATGGATTTCCAGATTGCATTGATGTTGACTTTTTCAAATCTTTTTTTTTTTTTTACATTATGAGCACCACAAGTCAAGTGCCATCTAGTTCCATTATACTGGAGAGAAGGCAGATATCTCTATGGTAACTCACACCAAAACAACCTAGACTGATAAACAGCACTGCAAGTAAGAAGGAAAGAATATAAATATACATATAGTAATGAGCATGATCATTCTTCACCTTGGAAACAGCAGTTTATAAAAAAGATCCATTAAATGAACATGTGCACTAGAACAAGCAAGAGTGTCCTTATTCATCTACATTATGACAGCCAGAATCACAAACAAAAGCCCTTTTTGACAAATTGGCTTGCAGAGCTTTCACCCACACCTTATAGCCTTTATTAGTGAATTCAGTTGTCACATGATCGAAGTATGGATGTTCAGTCACTTGATAACACATGGGACATGTTCAGTCTCAAATTTTTTCGTTTTTTCTATGGTTTCCAGGTATAACGACACGTTTTCTTAAAATGGTAGGAAACAGTGTGTAGCAGGCTTTGAGGTACATTTTCTCTCGTTTGGTGGGCTGTGTCAGAGGTGTTACCCAATCAGCAGAGACATGTGTGTGTATATAAATAAATGTCTAGTAGATCTTGACTGATTGTAAGTATATGTTTTGTTTCTTTTCTAAACTTGCTTTGGCAGTGTAAACGCCTGCTTCCCGTGCCAATAAAGCCCCTTTGAATTAATTTGAATTAAACTGTATTAACAGGCTGTGCGCCAGCATATTACAACAAGGTGCTCAACGCACCACTGTTTCTTTTTATATAAACATTTTTGCTATGTTTTGTCAGGGTTGATGGTAGCATATGGGGGAATATCTGTTAAAAAATGACAACTAAGCTATTGTTTGTACTCACCGTCCACTTTATCAGGTACACCTTGCTAGTGCCAGGTTGGACTCCCTTTTTAATCCTTGGTGTCACAGATTCAACAAGGTGCTGGAAACATTCCTCAGAAATTTTGGTCCATATTGACATGATGACATCACACATTTGCTGCAGATTTGTCGGCTGCACATCCATGATGAGAATCTCCCGTTCCAGCACATCCCAAAGGTGCTCTATTGGACTGAGATCTGGTGACTGTGGAGGCCATTGGAGTACAGTGA
>NC_065528.1:29248903-29258269 GCF_006386435.1 Epinephelus moara | reverse complement strand
TTTGGGACCATCCTCTGTAAACCCTAGAGATGGTTGTGCTGAAAATCCCAGTAAATACTCAGACCAGCCCGTCTGGCACCAACAACCATGCCACGTTCAAAGTCACTTAAATCACCTTTCTTCATCATTCTGATGCTGGTTTGAACTTCAGCAGGGCGTCTTCACCATGTCTACATGCCTAAATGTATTGAGTTGCTGCCACGTGATTGGCTGATTAGCAGTTAAACAGGTGTACCTAATAAAGTGGCTAGTGAGTGTATGTATTCTGTTTATTTTGAACTCCTCAGAAGGAAAGTCTCACTTGTGTTCTTGCATGCTTATTTGATGGATATGTAATTCTGGCTGATAGTTACTGCTTCCTAAAAGAGATTTCTATAAACTTTTATTAAATCTAAAATAACAAAATCTCTCTTGCTTATAGGCAATTACAAACTACTAAATTGTTAAGCCAAATGGTAGGTCGTGTTGTTAATACCAGACCTGTATTTAAAAGACCAGGCATGCAGTCAGAGAAGCTGATGACACTGTTGTTGTTTTTGTCTTGACTGGAAAAAATCTCTCCCTCCTCCTACATACTGAACCCACAGCTGAATGGAACAAGCCTGTGCCCCCTCTTTTTCTCTCTGTCTGTGGGCTGTCACAGTCACTCTGGGTAATGTAGGAAATCACAGACTGAATATCAAATACTGAGTGGTTGTACCAAAAAAGTACAACTGATTCCACTGTTCAAACTCGAATAACAGCCTATTTAAATACACTTATTTCATGCCTTCAAACTACTTTTGTGTAATAATCAATAATCTCTCGCAGTTTTAAAATCACTCGTAGTAAGAGTGTATTCACACACAGCACTGTTTCTTTCACCGCCTCGGTTCAGCATAGCAGAGCTGCCATCGGGTCATTATCCTGGAGCGGCTCAGTGAAAAGCTTCAAGGACTGTGCTGTGGGTGAGTCTGAGAGGAAAAAGGTGGGAGGCGGAGGTTCAAGAAGGAGAGGAGGAGTGCACCAGAGGACAAGTGAGGGGGAGGGAGAGCAAGCGAGCTGAGGTCTGGTGGTTGGAAAGGAGAGCGATACAGAAAATATGATACGTCAGTTTGTAGATGCTGAACAGGAGCTTCATGGCCTTTTAATACAAATGACATGTGAGTAGATAGAACATGTTTCACTAGACTTTTTGACTCGTCTGATGTTCTTATTTTCATGACTTAAGTTTACTGAATTTTAAATTTTTCAACAACACCAAACCACCTCAAACGGGAGAAAAACAAGCTCCCTCAACACCAGAGGAGGTGAGGATTCACTCAACTTGTCAGATTCCAACTATACTACTTTTAAATGTCCACTCACTGTCCAGAAAAGATAAGTGTCAAAATAGTGTCCATATAAATATTTCCTGTGGCTGCACCATCGCCACATCCACCCTCCTGCACTCATTACAACCACAACAAGAGCTGTACGCACTACCAACAACATGTCTTTGTATGTTCATAACCGATTTGTCTGAAAGTCTTAACAACAGGAACATTTTCTGGAGTATCAGGTGGTAAAATTCAACCCACTTGTGCCCGATGAAGACAAGAGTCAGACTCAGTATTTTTGTATTTTCGAAAACCAGCTCAGTCACCAGAAGGAAATATCAGCATTGTACATCTCTGCAAACCACAATATGTTAAATTTTCAAATTTCACGTATATCATATCAACGTTTGATGAAGTACTTGAGTTGACTTTGTCATCAGGAGGTGGAGGGGATGGTGGATGGCATGTCTGCTGAGCTACAGACCACAGTTTGAGAACAACAAGCAACAAAGTCGGCTGTGAGTTAGTGAGTCATTGCTGTTTTACCGGCAGCTTTTCAGGCACCAAACATGGGTGTTGTAAGTAACCCATAGCTGTTGTTGCAGCGTGGATAGTGGCACAAAGAGCAGTTGTTTTTACCGAAACATGCTGTGTTTCCTGCCAAGACTGTGACACAAAAAGCATTTGTGTTTTATAAGACATAGCTGCTTTTCAAGTGTAGATTGTGTCCTCAAAACTGGATAATTTAAGCCAAAACATTTTCTACTTCTTACCATAACCAAGTGGTTTTTGTGCCTAAGCCTAACCTCATGTTAACCACAGCGTTGTTGAGACTTTTAGTGTATCCGCTAGATAAAAATGTGCAGAAGCATACAATGCTAACTTCTGGCAGTTGGGTTGTGAAAAATGAGGAAAAACACTAACACTGCGCTTATTAAATGTCTTCTGTTTCATATCTTTGATATTCAACTTGTTACAAACTACATGATCCTCCTTTTAGTTTCTGAGATACAGCCATTTTACTATCATGCTTTGTTTAGTATTTAGGCACATTGGATTACTGTTCTTTTCCTACAATAAAATGAAATATACAAATTAAAAAAGTAGTCCCATGTGCTCAAAGACTAAGTACAGTGTGATGAGAAAAACCTAATTTGTGCTTTGGAAAACAGAGAACACTTCAAACGAAGGAAACTCAAAATTGCTGCACAATAGGTGAATGATTACTGCTGTGTTTGAGTCCTGAAAAAGTCTCAAGTATTAACAAAATACCTGTAAAGAAAAGTGTTGTACAATGTGTTTGTGCTACGATAAGAAGTGCTAGGTTAATGTGGACCAAAGCACAACATTTAGTTTTGATCCAATACCAAGTTACACAGGGCCAGATTAGTTTATACAGAAACTGCTGCTTTTTATTGTAAAAAAATGACCAAGAGCAGTAAATGTAATATTAACCAGTGCTAAAGATCGGATTTGACTGAAATATTCATTTCACTACTATGTACTTGGATACTCCTTGCCTCTGTCTCTGAGGTATTCCCCTCCACCTCCTGTTTTTTCTGTTGCAGCACAAAGTTTACATGTGTCAGAGTCAGGGTGCGTGGTGCATTTCAGTGCACATAACACAGCAGCTGTGGAAACACAAAGAGCACATGCACCGTGTTCACTACAACAGAATGTTGTTTACACAGTTTTACTCTTGAAATATAGATGGCTACAACGTAGAGGAGAGAAACTGATCCCTTTTTTGGTATCAATCCTATTGACGCTAGAATTGATCTTCAAAACAAAAACATAGTATCAATATAGAGCTATCGATCCGCCCATCCTTGACGGCTGCTGACTCGCACGCATGCAACTGTGTTTTCTTTTCTGTAAGACGGAAAGCTCTGAAAGTCAATAATCTTATTTATGCAGTAGCTGACAGAACAATCTCAACTCAATGTCCTCCCACTTGCTCACCCCGGAGCCCCTGACTGCATCACACGTGTGCTGAAGACCTTGTGATAGGCCTGAAATCTGCTGAGCGAGCGAGCACGTGGACCCCAAGGCCAGGACTGAACTGCCAAACCCAAAGCCCGAGTCTTTGTTAGTTTTTAAAGAACAATCTCAACTCAAGAGTTTGCTTACTCGCCTGCTTGTTGTGGAGCTTTCATCAGTATTACATGGTCTTTAACCTCCCCTAGAGACATGCATCACTTTAGGTTAATCTGATGGCTAATTATCATGTTAAATAAGCGCCAGAGTTACTCAATCTTCATCTCTGAGGCACAAAGAAAATAAAATCAAGGCCCCTTCGCACATGCACTGCAAACCTGAAATTATCGAGACAATAACCGGAGGAGCTGTATGTGAGAATGCAAATGTCTGACTCAGTTGGACTGGACATGCTTTCAGACCTAGAGTTGTCTTGCTTTGGTCCGAATCAGGGACTAATTTTGTTACAAAACTGTGTAGCTTTTATCTGTGTTTTTATTGTTTTCTTTTATTGCTGTACAGTGTCCTTGAGTGTTCTGAAAGGCGCTTGTAAATAAAATGTATCATTATTATTATTATTATTGTTATTATTAACTGCCTAGAGTTGGTTCATGTTCTCACGGCAGCATTTACAAGCGGACCGGATCAAATGCCTTGTGTGAGAAAGCTGCTCTTGATTGGTCAGAATTTCCATGTGGGAAAAAAAGAAGAGTACACTTGCAAGATAAATGTGACACTTTCTAATGTCACAATGGAGGGACACGATAAGAGCTTGATTGAACCAAAACAGGGCAGGTGTGAAAGCACCTTGAATGGAATTCACCCTGCAAGCTCCCTGATACAAAGTCCCTTTAATGTCCGATTGAGTCCATGTGTTAATAGAGCAGGTCACTGTCTGGAGGATTCACAGCGAGCAAATGGGTGTATTGATGACGTTTCTATCATGAGGCTTGCGCCAAAGTGAAAGGAAACAAACATTCCAGGGTGAAAAAGAAGAGTCATTTGCACAAAGACTGCAACGGAAATGAGATGCAGAGACACTGAATCTTCTGTTGGTAAAGCTTCAAGCCGAAATTGTCAGACGAATGTCCTGCCTCCTGCACGCTCTACCCAGGCACCATCCCTCGCTAGGGGTGTAACAATCTATCGATCTGGATCGGTATATCCATTCAGTAATCAACGAACCTTATCATCGATGCAAAGTGAAAACATCAATCTATATCATCATCTTTAGGTTTCGTCTTTATTTTGAAAGTCTGTGTCACTGTCAAACAGCAGCAGCCAAGAACAGACGATACAACCGTATTGCGGCAGACTGTGAATATCAGCAAATATCACATTGTTGTCCAAAGTACATAATATTGTATCGTGATGAAGCTGGTGAGTTACACCCCTACCCCTCACCGAAACCAAACAGTATTTCCAGAAGCTGAGAACAATTCTGACGCAGACATTCTCTTGTGCTACATGTGTGAAAGGGAAACTCTGGACAGATTCTGCACCTGATTCTCCGGACATTGTTAAAAGATTTTTTGGGGTTGTGTGTAAAAACCTTCATCACTGTATCATCAAGGCAAAGGAGGTTAGTAAAACTCTTGTACAACCACATTGTCAAGGTGGCCAACATCCTCTCCTTACGTGCTTTATTGTCATTTATGCCAACTGCGTGGAGGAATAAAAGAAAACACAACACAATGTTCTACATATAGCATGAGAGCAAACAGGCACCTCTCTCACATCAGGTGCCAAATATCGTCTTTTCATGTCTGAATCAAGCTGTAAGGAACATTAACGTAAAAGTCACTTACATCTAAATTACAGAAAACCATCACTGCAACAGATAGGTGAAGTACTCCACGTCTGAAAAGGCCTCACAGTACAGAACTCCTGAGTGGGCAAGGAGGTGAACCTTGAGTCGAGCTCGTGCTGTTGGCTGCTGTTTTGTCAGGAGCGAACTGTCAGGCTCAACATATATATATTTTAAAAACTGAAAATAGATCAATACTACACTCATAGTGGAACACGTTGGTCAGACGCCAGACATGATTAGTGATTATGACTCTGTGTAACCGTCACCAGCTGAGGTTTCAGTCTTAGTGTCCTGTGTGTGTTCTGGTAAATTTCACAACCTCTTAGAAAACGTCTACAACAGTACTCAGGACATTATGTCACTGTCTGTTGTACAATAATCTATACGTACAGAGGCCATCAGAGTCCAGCTAAACTAAATATGTGAATGTGCCACATCCAGCCCTTTCCAGAATATTAAAATGCCACTATAACCTATTAATATCACATTATGTCACCACTGATCTGCTAAAACTCATCATTGACTTCATTAACATGTGTTAAAAACCTGCTAAAAGCTATTAAACTGCAGCCCCTGAACATCACACAGGTTTACCAGGACACCACAAACAGTCTAACCTCTCTTCCAAATCAGTTTGCATGGTATATTAAACTGTGGGTAACCATAGCAACAACACTTTTACACTTCACACATCATTACTATTTATCTCAGTGGTCAAACTCACCAAAGCATGTATTAAAAAATGACTACACATACTCTATTAAAACAGAAAAACTGGCCAATTAGACAAACAAGGACCTACTTTTTATCTTTGGTATGAGGCCATGGGATGTGAGCACTCATGCTGACAGTAGGTGATCTGATATTCCCGACACATTTCAGCCAGATGACACTGATAAAGGACGTTAGCTGAAATGCATTGGTCTCTTTATATTATGTGTTTCTGGATGTTTGATCTATTTTTCCTGTTAAAACCTGCCAGAGCCTTTCATAAGATATTAAAAACTGCTCTACCTGCTCAAACCTGTTCAAGCTCATTATAATCTAAACTAATCAACACACTAGTGACTTAAAACAATGAACTCTATCCACCGGTTTCATGCCCATTTTCACTATTTTATGTGCGTTTTTAAATATTAAGTCACAAGTTGATGTATCGCTACAAAAACAAAGTGTAATGGAAATGGCTGAAGCAAATTAATGATCGTGCACATGAAGTGTGTGACTTAAACGTTACTTGTGATGTGAATAAAACAATAGCAGCAGACAAAAATGTCGGATCTGTGTGAAACAATGAGGAAAATAATGTTCTTGAAATTAATATTTAAAATATACAGAAATACAATATTTTCATCACGTTTTCCAGCTTTTTTTATTGATTAAGTTTCTGCACACTGCTCTTGCTCAGCTTCACAATTTATTAATAACACTAATGTTATGTTATGTTATGTTATGTTACGTGAACACTCTTGATGAAGGTCGAGGAGGACCGAAACGTTAGTGCTATCGATAAATTGTGAAGCTGAGCAGGAGAAATGTGCAGGATTTTCTGTTCAACGACTAAAGTAATATTTTCCATTGCACCAGCAATCGAGACAGTTGGATGTGCGAATACCTTCCTTCAAGCTAACCGTCTAAGTTTCAAATGTCATTCTTAAATTCCATCATCCAATTGTGGCCTCTTCCTCTACAGTGGTTTAATGGCACTCAGCTAGAGACTAATGCTACCATTAGTTTAGCTCCATGAACCAACTCCTACACCAAAGGCCTTAGGTCGTTATGCATTGGGGTTGTGATGGATAAACAGCACAAAAATATGAAAGTATTCACTTGTGAATTTTTTGCATCAAAGCTATTCATACCAGGGTGCCCACTAACTCACCTGGTGGAGCAGGTGCCCCATGTACAGAGGCTGTATCCTTGCCGCAGCGGCCACAGGCTCGATTCCAACCCACAGCCCTGTGCTGCGTGCCATCCTCCCTCTCCCTCTGCCTCTTTCACGCTATATCTGTCCTACCAAATAAAGGAAAACAGCCCTCAAAAATATCTTTGAAAAATGATATTCATACTGGCAGTGATGCATATTTGTGACAGTTACAACACTGACGAAAAAAAAGAGGTTTAAATGCAAAGAGATTCGCTGGCAGTGATGCAAATTTGCGGCAACTACTGGGATGCCATTGAGCCTGACAGTCTGTCTGAGGTAAGTTGTTATATAGCCTGTTGTATGCAATTCAGTTAAGTTTCCTTTAAGTGAAATCCTCTGAGTAAATTTGAGTCCCCTTCAGGTAAGCAGTTACACAGTGTATGTCTAGGGCTTTTATTGTGAAAGGTTAGAACTGAAGGAGTGGACTGGCCTTTGTTAAAGTTAAAATAAGTAATAAAGTTTGCCGTCTTGGTTCGGACTGTGCAGGCATAACATGATTGGCTAATGCCTTTATTTGCAGTGTGAAAGCTGAAAGAAAAACTCGTTCAGAAGAAAAAATGTACAGGTTGCTTTTTAACCCGCTGCATCCTGTGTGAAAGTACTCGTAACAAAAACAACAGCGCAGAAAAATATATTGATGTGTGAATTAACTGCATGAAAAAAACCCTGTTTGTAAAAGCCTTTTTCACAGCAGACATTTTAGCTTCTTGTAGAAGGAAAAGCAGGTTCAATTGATAACATTAAAAACGACCACACTCGCTTAAAGTGAGCTGATTCCAGGGAGTTGGTGTCGTGCATCCTGGCTCACTGTCACGACCAACTGGGTCACTTTATAGAAGTGAGTCATCGTTAACAAAATTAGTTTCAATTGTGTTTTTCCTACTAAACAAATCAAAATGTCTGCCGTGACAAAGGTCTTTTGGAATCCAGACCTTTGGTGCATGTTATGGGGAATTCTTAATTGCCCAAAAATATACTGATATGAGGAGTCAAATCATAAACACCTGAGTGAATCACGACAAAATTTGGTACAATTAACCCATAAACCTTTTAACTGTTAGGAAACAGTATGCCGTTTTTTGTTGGACGGGGCTTAGCTGGAGGCAAAACAATTCTCCACAGACATTTAAAAGCGCTAGCTAGCAAGTTCTGTTGGTTTGTTTCAGACAATGGAGGAAGATGATGTGAGTGGTGCGTTCAGAAATACTCATTCTGAGTGTCAAAGCGCACTCTGGGCACGGCCTTAACCGTTCATTAATTCATGCAGAAATATAACGCTCCATTTCTTCGACCAACAGGGCTCTCGTTTTAGTGAGAGTATCAGACTGAATTTACCAACGCACCATGTCAGGTCACTCACTCTCCAGACCACCCAATGGGCCCAGACTGGCCGACCGTATGCTCTCACTCAGTGAATGGATGATGTCACAGGAAGCCAATCTCACAAAGGAGGATGACACTTGAACGGCTTCCTCCACTTTGTTTTGCTATCAAGGCTTGACGCTAACTTTTTTCCCCAAGGAGCACATGTGCTCCTAAGTTGAAAAAGTAAGGAGCGCACAAAGAACTTTAGGGGCACAATGTAAATTGATCAAATAATGTGTTTTCCGTAATAAACGTGATGCAAAGAGACATTTACAAGCAAAATTATTTAATGAATTTGTATACAAAATGTACAGAAAGGCAAAATCATCAAGTTTTGAAAAAGTATTGCAATTTAATTTTGTCTTTAATGTTATTATCTTATATATATTATCTTTGCAATATGATTATCTTATATAAGGTTATTACTATCCTAAAACATTCTCCAGGTCCTCTGAAACTCTGCAGGACTTATTTCCACCCAGCCGACAGCCTGACCGTGAAGAACGGTCCCTAACTGCGGGGAGAACGGAGCAGGCTTCCCCGGAGGTCCGCCACTTAACCCGGTCCGTCTCTTCCACACTTTGACTTATTTCCACCCAGCCGACAGTGGGACTTACATTCATTGTGCCGACAGTGGCTTGGAAAACCGCCCATAACCATGTCACACGGGGAAGAGGGAAGAGGGAAGGCGGCTGGAGTTCCTCCAACATTTGTGGTTAGATTATCATATTTTTTTATTGACAAAAATATAGGCTGCTTCATCTGATTTTTTTATGCGCACATGTGCCCATAAATATTTTTTACAGTTCGCACACTGTGAGTGAAACGCTCACACTGTCGAGCGCTGGCTATGGAAGCTAACGTTAGCTAATGCGCTAAAAAGTTAGCGTTACGAAGAAATCCAATATTCCTCTTAATCCCTCCCCAGTTTCTGATGAGGTGGACATGATAACCCTTAATACACATAACCTTATTCATCCCTACAACAG
>NC_065528.1:29244636-29248306 GCF_006386435.1 Epinephelus moara | reverse complement strand
ACACACACACACACACACACACACACACACACAGTGTTTAAAGGCTCGACAGTAAGAGAGAGAACAATCAGATGTGATGAAGACGAGGCTCGGTCTGTCAGCTCACCACTGAACTACTTCAGACTGCTCAGTAAAGCCCTCACAGTAGAAACCCACCGCCTCTAAAAACACTGTTAGATTTCATCAGTGTTTCGGCGCTCGCAGCCTCGCACAAGTTGTTCTTTGATGAGGTGTTGCAATGTTCTTTTCTGTAGTAGCCAGTTTCTCTCAACCTGCCTTGTTTGTCTACGCTGCGACTTGATGCCTTTTAGCACAAGACAGTAAAATGTGTGAACTTGTTGCAGTCAGTTGTGGGTTAGAAGTGTGAGCAGGCAAGGAGACAGCGACAGCACAGTGAGTTTCTCTAGCTGAGGAAAAGACGCTCGTGTCTTAATGTTTAGGGCAAAGGTAATAATCATTATGCTGATGATGCAGTATTGTCTCTGTCATTTATAAATTACAACTAACCCGAACAAGTGGAAGTGACGTCTTGACTCTATCAAGAATACTTTAAACATGTTTGATATTTTCAGTGAAACCTGGAGAGTCAGAGTCACAAATATATGCTGCTGAGATAACTGTCATGGAAACAGAGCTGCTTGCTTCTTGCAAAAAGTACAAACAGTGTAAATATAGGATGATACAACATGAATATTTACCTAAAATATAAGGAACTTCTAATTTGCTTGTGTAGGGGCCACCTAGTGGCAACAGGTCCTCAGTTTACACATGCCTGGGGCCTGGTGGTGAGCAAATAACAAAGGAAACTCAATGTAGTGTGTGAAGTACATTTCCTTCCACTTGCTTTCAAGTGTATTTTCAATTTGAACATTTAAAAACCTGAAAGAAAACATGATATTTGACCAAAAAACGGCCCAAATATTCCAACAAAAAAAGATTTTAATGCTGAGAAAATGCAATGACGGCTCATAAAACCTAATTTCTTATACAACTTGTAACAGGTGTTCACTTTACCAGCCTGGAAAGACCATCCTGATGACATGAGCTCAACATTCTGTTTCACCCTCTGCATCAGTCTGGTCTTGGTGCCGCCCGAACACTTACACTGGGCAGGAGTACTTGCCTGTTCTGCCAATCAGCTTCACAAAACACCAGGGAACAACTTCATCACCAATAGTGCCCGTTTATAAATCAAGTTTTTGCCAACTCCAGTCGAAAGAGCCAGAGAATATATCATATTAAGTTGCTGTGAGCTCCAAATTCACCACTTCTCAGCAGAAGAGTAAGGACAATGTTTTTTCGGAGCACTACAGTGCAAAGCCTCTCTTACTCTGTGGCTGCTGGTTCATGTCCACAGCTGTCTGTACCAAATAGTGGTGCGACAGTCAAGAAGCACAGCAAAATGTCCCCGTCGAACAAGAATGACAGGCTATTATTTGCTTAAATCACTTAAGTCAACAGGCCTATATTTGGGACAGGCCTTTAATTCCTTTCACACAAAACTGTTGCTCAGCAAAGATCAGGAAGTACACCCAAATTGTTTATTTAAACCTGTATAAATATTAAAAAAAATAGGCTTCAGATAATATATGGATAATAAATCATTCATTTGCTCCAGCTCAGAGCACTTTAGGATTACGGTACCCAACATACCGACACAACACCACTTTATGCTGTTAAAAGAACACTCACAACTTGGATTGATTTTTTTGAAAAACCCTTTGGATTCTTTTGATCTGAGGACCCTTACGGACTAAATGAATATGAATAACTTACAGGGTAATCGAGGAATGGAGACGTAATTTGAGGTACACAACAACCTGTTTTTTTACATCCGAAAAACTTCTATAAACAAATGAACTGCTTGGCAACCCGCCCAGGCCTCTAATTGTGACAGGCCGTTATTTGTCAAAATGTGTAGCCACATCAGGCTAGTAAAAAGGACTGGGCATTTAATTGATGTTTTACGGTATATTTGGGGGGGAAAAAACTATTGCTAAAATCCCCACAGTTGTTGCTGAAACATGAATTGATGTTTATCCAAAATTAAACAGCCATTTATTAGTTTACGTAAAGTACAGATGTGGTACACATGACAGAAAGCAGGGAAATTTAATAAATCAATATTACGGCCATTTTAGCTCAACGCAGATAAAATAAGGTTGACAAATGAAGTCCTGCACCTGCACCCTTAACATCTGGTCTCCTTTTATTTTTACCTTTTAGTAAATCACCGTATCAATGTGAGAAACAATCACATATTTTAGCAGCTTGTTCCATCTACTCATTAAAGTTATGTGATGTTAACACTGAGTAAAATATTTAAACCCAAGACTCCCTGTTTTTATGCCTCCGTGCCGGCGATCACGGTGGCTGGGGCATTATATTTTCGGGTTGTCCATCTGTCCGTCCATCTCATTCTCTTCATATCTCAAGAACAATTTGAGGGATTTTTTTTTTCAAATTTGGCACAAACGTCCACTTGAACTTAGCAATAAACTGACTAAATTTTGTTGGTTGAACGTAAAAAAAAATAGCATGTTTGTTTTACGGCATTTTTATCCAACTTTTATCCAACACTGGGGCGGCTGTGGCTCAAAGGTAGAGCGGGTTGTCCACCAATCGGAAGACTGCCTGTTCAATCCCTGGCTCCTCCAGTTTGCATGTCAAAGTATCCTTGAGCAAGATACTGAACCCCGATTTGCTCCTTATGGCTGTTCCATCAATGTGTTCTAAAAATGGAGTAACAGATGGTTGACCCTATCCCTTTGAGTACAATCCCGTTCATAGACTCATTAAAGAACCCGCACAAGCTTACTAAAAACCAGATTGTGTGCCATACATTTGAATGTTGGCAGGAAAGCCACAAATTATTGGGACTACGGAATATTTTATTTAAACATACTCCATTATGGAATAATTCATTAGTCCCAGACAATATTATAGATGGTATCACGCATAGGTGGAAAGAAAAGGGAGTCAAAGAGCTAGGCGATCTCTGTGATAATGATATATTTGCCGATTTTAATGATATATTTGCCGATTTCACTTTTTTGAAAGATCGATATCAACTTCCAGGGACACACTTTTTAAAATTTCTGCAAATAAGGAGTTGGGTCAAATCAAACATCATAATGGACTTTCCCAGTATTTCAGATACTCCAATAGAAGAAACTATGTTGAAAGCAAAGCTACAAAAGGGATTAATATCAAGATTGTATAATACTATAAACAATGGAATGAACCATAATTCAGCACGACATAAATACAAGTGGGAAAAAGATGTGGGACACGAATACATGCTGAAGGAATGGGAAGATCTATTGGAGAAGTCACAAAATGTTTGATTAACACCAAACATAGACTTACGCAGTTTAACATATTTCACTAGGGATGCACCGAAATGAAAATTTGTGGCCGAAGCCGAATAATATTAAACGCTTGGCCGAATACCGAATACCGAATATTGTTGTTTAGTTTTTCATTCGTTTTTGCAGATGAACCCCCTCCAGATTAGTGTTGTCACGGTACCAAAATTGGATCCCACTGTACGATACCAGTGAAAATATCATTGTTCTGAGTAGTATCAGGATACAACAACAAAAATGAGGCAGATGTGCCTTTTGTCATTTATGAAAAGATAAATCACTTTTCTATTATAGGCTAATGA